>NW_027287492.1:0-55839 GCF_022747635.1 Hetaerina americana | reverse complement strand
CCACGGATAGTGTCGTGAATGGCTCCTTTTTCTATCATTAACACTTGCGCTGAGGCTTCATTTATTCTCATTTCTTGTCTTTAATGATTTATTCTGGGTTTTATTTTGTTTATTTGATGAAATTGAACTACAATACACACCATGGAAACATTTTTGTTTGATTCGTGTCGAGTGAGATTTTCACCTATAACCCAAAGGGGGGGTATTGGCACTTTTCATGGAAAAATGTGAAAAATTAAAATTTCTAAAAATGAAATAAATGCCTTATATACACCCCAAACATTCACTCTATAATGGAAGATTGATATTTTTCGCAATATTTTGGAACTTTGGGCTCTTTTACTAACATTAACACTTGCGCTGAGGCATCTTTTATGCTCATTTCTTGTCTTTAATGATTTATTCTGGGTTTTATTTTGTTTATTTGATGAAAATCAACAACAATACACACCATGGAAACATTTTTGTTTGCTTCGTGTCGAGTGAGATTTTCACCTAGAACCCAAAGGGGGGGGTATTGGCACTTTTCATGGAAAAATGTGAAAAATTAAAATTTCTAAAAATGAAAAAAATGCCTTCTATACACCTCAAACATTCACTCTATAATGGAAAATTGTTGTTTTTCGCAATATTTTTGGAAATTTTGGCTCTTTTACTAACATTAACACTTGCGCTGAGGCATCTTTTATGCTCATTTCTTGTCTTTAATGATTTATTCTGGGTTTTATTTTGTTTTTTTGAAGAAAATGAACAACAATACACACCATGGAAACATTTTTGTTTGTTTCGGGTCGAGTCAGAATTTCACCTAGAACCCAAAGGGGGGGTATTGGCACTTTTCATGGAAAAATGTGAAAAATTAAAATTTCTAAAAATGAAATAATGCCTTCTATACACCTCAAAAAATTCACTCTATTATGGAAGATTGTTGTTTTTTCGCAATATTTTTGGAAATTTGGGCTCTTTTACTAACATTAACACTTGCGCTGAGGCATCTTTATGCTCATTTCTTGTCTTTAATGATTTATTCTGGGTTTTATTTTGTTTATTTGATGAAAATGAACAACAATACTCACTAGTGAAACATTTTTGTTTGATTCGTGTCGAGTGAGATTTTCACCTAGAACCCAAAGGGGGGGGATTGGCACTTTTCATGGAAAAACGTGAAAAATTAAAATTTCTAAAAATGAAATAAATGCCTTCTATACACCTCAAACATTCACTCTATAATGGAAGATTGTTGTTTTTCGCAATATTTTTGGAAATTTGGGCTCTTTTACTAACATTAACACCTGCGCTGAGGCATCTTTTATGCTCATTTCTTGTCTTTAATGATTTATTCTGGGTTGTATTTTGTTTATTTGATGAAAATGAACAACAATACACACCATGGAATCATTTTTGTTTGATTCGTGTCGAGTTAGATTTTCACCTAGAACCCAAAGGGGGAGGTATTGGCACTTTTCATGGAAAAATGTGAAAAATTAAAATTTCTAAAAATGAAATAAATGCCTTCTATACACCTCAAACATTCACTCTATTATGGAAGATTGTTGTTTTTTCGCAATATTTTTGGAAATTTGGGCTCTTTTACTAAAATTAACACTTGCGCTGAGGAATCTTTTTTGCTCATTTCTTGTCTTTAATGATTTATTCTGGTTTTATTTTGTTTATTTGATGAAAATGAACATAAATACACACCATGGAATCATTTTTCTTTGATTCGTGTCGAGTGAGACTTTCACCTGGAACCCAAAGGGGGGTATTGGCACTTTTCATGGAAAAATGTGAAAAATTAAAATTTCTAAAAATGAAATAAATGCCTTCGATACACCTCAAACATTCACTCTATTATGGAAGATTGTTGTTTTTCGCAATCTTTTTGGAAATTTGGGCTCTTTTACTAACATTAACACTTGCGGTGAGGCATCTTTTATGCTTATTTCTTGTCTTTAATGATTTATTCTGGGTTTTATTTTGTTTATTTGATGAAAATGAACAACAATACACACCATGGAAACATTTGTGTTTGATTCGTGTCGAGATAGATTTTCACCTATAACCCAAAGGGGGGGGTATTGGCACTTTTCATGGAAAAATATGTAAAATTAAAATTTCTAAAAATGAATTAAATGCCATCTATACACCTCAAACATTCACTCTATTATGGAAGATTGTTGTTTTTCGCAATATTTTTGGAAATTTGGGCTGTTTTACTAACATTAACACTCGCGCTGAGGCATTTTTATGCTTATTTCTTGTCTTTAATGATTTATTCTGGGTTTTATTTTGTTTATTTGATGAAAATGAACAACAATACTCACTAGTGAAACATTTTTGTTTGATTCGTGTCGAGTGAGATTTTTACCTAGAACCCAAAGGGGGGGGGGGGGGGGGTATTGGAACTTTTCATGGAAAAATGTGAAAAATTAAAATTTCTAAAAATGAAATAAATGCCTTCTATACACCTCAAACATTCACTCTAAAATGGAAGATTGTTGTTTTTCGCAAAATTTTTTGGAAATTTGGGCTCTTTTACTAACATTAACACTTGCACTGAGGCATCTTTTATGCTCATTTCTTGTCTTTAATGATTTATTCTGGGCTTAATTTTGTTTATTTGATGAAAATGAACAACAATACACACCATGGAAACATTTGTGTTTGATTCGTGTCGAGATAGATTTTCACCTATAACCCAAAGGGGGTGGCACTTTTCATGGAAAAATGTGTAAAATTAAAATTTCTAAAAATGAATTAAATGCCATCTATACACCTCAAACATTCACTCTATTATGGAAGATTGTTGTTTTTCGCAATATTTTTGGAAATTTGGGCTGTTTTACTAACATTAACACTCGCGCTGAGGGCATCTTTTATGCTCATTTCTTGTCTTTAATGATTTATTCTGGGTTTTATTTTGTTTATTTGATGAAAATGAACAACAATACACACCATGGAAACATTTTTGTTTGATTCGTGTCGAGTGAGATTTTCACCTAGAACCCAAAGGGGGGGGTATTGGCACTTTTCATGGAAAAATGTGAAAAATTAAAATTTCTAAAAATGAAATAAATGCCTTCTATACACCTCAAACATTCACTCTAAAATGGAAGATTGTTGATTTTCGCAATATTTTTGGAAATTTGGGCTCTTTTACTAACATTAACACTTGCACTGAAGCCTCTTTTTATGCTCATTTCTTGTCTTTAATGATTTATTCTGGGCTTTATTTGTTTATTGATGAAATTGAACAACAATACACACCATGGAAACATTTGTGTTTGATTCGTGTCGAGTTAAATTTTCACCTATAACCCAAAGGGGGGGTATTGGTAGTTTTCATGGAAAAATGTGAAAAATTAAAATTTCTAAAAATGAAATAAATGCGTTCTATACACCTCAAACATTCACTCTATAATGGAAGATTGTTGTTTTTTCGCAATATTTTTGGAAATTTGGGCTCTTTTACTAACATTAACACTTGCGCTGAGGCATCTTTTATGCTCATTTCTTGTCTTTAATGATTTATTCTGGGTTTTATTTTGTTTATTTGATGAAAATGAACAACTATACACACCATGGAAACATTTTTGTTTGATTCGTGTCGAGTGAGATTTTCACCTAGAACCCAAAGGGGGGGGTTTTGGCACTTTTCATGGAAACATGTGAAAAATTAAAATTTCTAAAAATGAAATAAATGCCTTCTATACACCTCAAAACATTCACTCTATAATGGAATATTGTTGATTTTCGCAATATTTTTGGAAATTTGGGCTCTTTTACTAACATTAACACTTGCGCTGAGGCATCTTTTATGCTCATTTCTTGTTTTTTAATGATTTATTCTGGGTTTAATTTTGTTTATTTGATGAAAATGAACTACAATACACACCATGGAAACATTTTTGTTTGATTCGTGTCGAGTGAGATTTTCACCTATAACCCAAAGGGGGGGTATTGGCACTTTTCATGGAAAAATGTGAAAAATTAAAATTTCTAAAAATGAAATAAATGCCTTCTATACACCTCAAAAATTCACTCTATTTTGGAAGATTGTTGTTTTTCGCAATATTTTTGGAACTTTGGGCTCTTTTACTAACATTAACACTTCCGCTGAGGCATCTTTTATGCTCATTTCTTGTCTTTAATGATTTATTCTGGGTTTTATTTTGTTTATTTGATGAAAAATGAGCAACAAAACTCACTAGTGAAACATATTTGTTTGATTCGTGTCGAGTGAGATTTTCACCTAGAACCCAAAGGGGGGGGTATTGGCACTTTTCATGGAAAAATGTGAAAAATTAAAATTTCAAAAAATGAAATAATTGCCTTCTATACACCTCAAACATTCACTCTATAATGGAAGATTGTTGTTTTTTCGCAATATTTTTGGAAATTTGGGCTCTTTTACTAACATTAACACTTGCGCTGAGGCATCTTTTATGCTCATTTCTTGTCTTTATTGATTTATTCTGGGCTTTTTTGTTTATTTGATGAAAATGAACAACAATACACACCATGGAAACATTTTTGTTTGATTCGTGTCGAGTGAGATTTTCACCTAGAACCCAAAGCGGGGGTATTGGCACTTTTCATGGAAAAATGTGAAAAATTAAAATTTCTAAAAATGAAATAAATGCCTTCTATACACCTCAAACATTCACTCTATAATGGAAGATTGTTGTTTTTCGCAATATTTTTGGAAATTGGGGCTCTTTTACTAACATTAACACTTGCGGTGAGGCATCTTTTATGCTTATTTCTTGTCTTTAATGATTTATTCTGGGTTTTATTTTGTTTATTTGATGAAAATGAACAACAATATTCACTAGTGAAACATTTTTGTTTGATTCGTGTCGAGTGAGATTTTTACCTAGAACCCAAAGGGGGGGGGTATTGGCACTTTTCATGGTAAAATGTGAAAAATTAAAATTTCTAAAAATGAAATAAATGCCTTTTTTACACCTCAAACATTCACTCTATAATCGAAGATTGTTGTTTTTCGCAATATTTTTGGAAATTTGGGCTCTTTTTCTATCATTAACACTTGCGCTGAGGCTTCATTTATTCTCATTTCTTGTCTTTAATGATTTATTCTGGGTTTTATTTTGTTTATTTGATGAAAATGAACAACAACACACACCATGGAAACATTTTTGTTTGATTCGTGTCCATTGAGATTTTCACCCAGAACCCAAAGGGGGGGGGTATTGGAACTTTTCATGGAAAAATGTGAAAATTAAAATTTCTAAAAATGAAATAAATGCCTTCTATACACCTCAAACATTGGGGTATTGGCACTTTTTCATGGTAAAATGTGAAAAATTAAAATTTCTGAAAATGAAATAAATGCCTTTTTTACACCTCAAACATTCACTCTATAATCGAAGATTGTTGTTTTTCGCAATATTTTTGGAAATTTGGGCTCTTTTTCTATAATTAACACTTGCGCTGAGGCTTCATTTATTCTCATTTCTTGTCTTTAATGATTTATTCTGGGTTTTATTTTGTTTATTCGATGAAAATGAACAACAACACACACCATGGAAACATTTTTGTTTGATTCGTGTCCATTGAGATTTTCACCCAGAACCCAAAGGGGGGGGTATTGGAACTTTTCATGGAAAAATTTGAAAATTAAAATTTCTAAAAATGAAATAAATGCCTTCTATACACCTCAAACATTCACTCTATAATGGAAGATTTTTGTTTTTCGCAATATTTTTGGAAATTTGGGCTCTTTTACTAACATTAACACTTGTGCTGAGGCATCTTTTATGCTCATTTCTTGTCTTTAATGATTTAGTCTGGGTTTAATTTTGTTTATTTGATGAAAATGAACAACTATACACACCATGGAAACATTTTTGTTTGATTCGTGTCGAGTGAGATTTTCACCTAGAACCCAAAGGGGGCCACTTTTCATGGAAAAATGTGAAAAATTAAAATTCTAAAATGAAATAAATGCCTTCTATACACCTCAAACATTCACTCTATAATGGAAGATTGTTGTTTTTTCGCAATATTATTGGAAATTTGGGCTCTTTTACTAACATTAACACTTGCGCTGAGGCATCTTTTATGCTCATTTCTTGTCTTTTATGATTTATTCTGGGTTTTATTTTGTTTATTTGATGAAAATGAACAACAATACACACCATGGAAACATTTTTGTTTGATTCGTGTCGAGTGAGATTTTCACCCAGAACCCAAAGGGGGGGGTATTGGCACTTTTCATGGAAAAATGTGTAAAATTAAAATTTCTAAAAATGAAATAAATGCCTTCTATACACCTCAAACATTCACTCTATAATGGAAGATTGTTGTTTTTTCGCAATATTTTTGGAAATTTGGGCTCTTTTACTAACATTAACACTTGCGCTGAGGCATCTTTTATGGTCATTTTCTTGTCTTCAATGATTTATTCTGGGTTTTATTTTGTTTATTTGAAGAAAATGAACAACAATTACACACCATGGAAACATTTTTGTTTCATTCGGGTCGAGTCAGATTTTCACCTAGAACCCAAAGGGGGGGGTATTGGCACTTTTCATGGAAAAATGTGAAAAATTAAAATTTCTAAAAATGAAATAAATGCCTTCTATACACCTCAAACATTCACTCTATAATGGAAGATTGTTGTTTTTCGCAATATTTTTGGAAATTTGGGCTCTTTTACTAACATTGACTCTTGCGCTGAGGCATCTTTTATGCTCATTTCTTGTCTTTAATGATTTATTCTGGGTTTTATTTTGTTTATATGAAGAAAATGAACAACAATACACACCATGGAAACATTTTTGTTTGATTCGTGTCGAGTGAGATTTTCACCTAGAACCCAAAGGGGGGGTATTGGCACTTTTCATGGAAAAATGAGAAAAATTAAAATTTCTAAAAATGAAATAAATGCCTTCTATACACCTCAAACATTCACTCTTTAATGGAAAATTGTTGTTTTTTCGCCATATTTTTTGAAATTTGGGCTCTTTTACTAACATTAACCACTTGCGCTGAGGCATCTTTTATGCTCATTTCTTGTCTTTAATGATTTATTCTGGGTTTTATTTTGTTTTTTTGAAGAAAATGAACAACAATACACACCATGTAAACATTTTTGTTTGATTCGGGTCGAGTCAGATTTTCACCTAGAACCCAAAGGGGGGGGTATTGGCACTTTTCATGGAAAAATGTGAAAAATTAAAATTTCTAAAAATGAAATAAATGCCTTCTATACACCTCAAACATTCACTCTATTTTGGAAGATTGTTGTTTTTCGCCATATTTTTTGAAATTTGGGCTCTTTTACTAACATTACCACTTGCGCTGAGGCATCTTTTATGCTCATTTCTTGTCTTTAATGATTTATTCTGGGTTTTACTTGGTTTATTTGATGAAAATGAACAACAATACACACCATGGAAAAATTTTTGTTTGATTCGTGTCGAGTGAGATTTTCACCTAGAACCCAAAGGGGGGGGGTATTGGCACTTTTAATGGAAAAATGTGAAAAATTAAAATTTCTAAAAATGAAATAAATGCCTTCTATACACCTCAAACATTCACTCTATTTTGGAAGATTGTTGTTTTTTCGCAATATTTTTGGAACTTTGGGCTCTTTTACTAACATTAACACTTGCGCTGAGGCATCTTTTATGCTCATTTCTTGTCTTTAATGATTTATTCTGGGTTTTATTTTGTTTATTTGATGAAAATGAGCAACAATACTCACTAGTGAAACATATTTGTTTGATTCGTGTCGAGTGAGATTTCACCTAGAACCCAAAGGGGGGGGTATTGGCACTTTTCATGGAAAAATTGTGAAAAATTAAAATTTCAAAAAATGAAATAATTGCCTTCTATACACCTCAAACATTCACTCTATAATGGAAGATTGTTGTTTTTCGCAATATTTTTGGAAATTTGGGCTCTTTTACTAACATTAACACTTGCGCTGAGGCATCTTTTATGCTCATTTCTTGTCTTTATTGATTTATTCTGGGCTTTTTTGTTTATTTGATGAAAATGAACAACAATACACACCATGGAAACATTTTTGTTTGATTCGTGTCGAGTGAGATTTTCACCTAGAACCCAAAGCGGGGGTATTGGCACTTTTCATGGAAAAATGTGAAAAATTAAAATTTCTAAAAATGAAATAAATGCCTTCTATACACCTCAAACATTCACTCTATAATGGAAGATTGTTGTTTTTCGCAATATTTTTGGAAATTGGGGCTCTTTTACTAACATTAACACTTGCGGTGAGGCATCTTTTATGCTTATTTCTTGTCTTTAATGATTTATTCTGGGTTTTATTTTGTTTATTTGATGAAAATGAACAACAATATTCACTAGTGAAACATTTTTGTTTGATTCGTGTCGAGTGAGATTTTTACCTAGAACCCAAAGGGGGGGGGTATTGGCACTTTTCATGGTAAAATGTGAAAAATTAAAATTTCTAAAAATGAAATAAATGCCTTTTTTACACCTCAAACATTCACTCTATAATCGAAGATTGTTGTTTTTCGCAATATTTTTGGAAATTTGGGCTCTTTTTCTATCATTAACACTTGCGCTGAGGCTTCATTTATTCTCATTTCTTGTCTTTAATGATTTATTCTGGGTTTTATTTTGTTTATTTGATGAAAATGAACAACAACACACACCATGGAAACATTTTTGTTTGATTCGTGTCCATTGAGATTTTCACCCAGAACCCAAAGGGGGGGGTATTGGAACTTTTCATGGAAAAATGTGAAAATTAAAATTTCTAAAAATGAAATAAATGCCTTCTATACACCTCAAACATTGGGGTATTGGCACTTTTCATGGTAAAATGTGAAAAATTAAAATTTCTAAAAATGAAATAAATGCCTTTTTTACACCTCAAACATTCACTCTATAATCGAAGATTGTTGTTTTTCGCAATATTTTTGGAAATTTGGGCTCTTTTTCTATCATTAACACTTGCGCTGAGGCTTCATTTATTCTCATTTCTTGTCTTTAATGATTTATTCTGGGTTTTATTTTGTTTATTCGATGAAAATGAACAACAACACACACCATGGAAACATTTTTGTTTGATTCGTGTCCATTGAGATTTTCACCCAGAACCCAAAGGGGGGGGTATTGGAACTTTTCATGGAAAAATGTGAAAATTAAAATTTCTAAAAATGAAATAAATGCCTTCTATACACCTCAAACATTCACTCTATAATGGAAGATTTTTGTTTTTCGCAATATTTTTGGAAATTTGGGCTCTTTTACTAACATTAACACTTGTGCTGAGGCATCTTTTATGCTCATTTCTTGTCTTTAATGATTTAGTCTGGGTTTAATTTTGTTTATTTGATGAAAATGAACAACTATACACACCATGGAAACATTTTTGTTTGATTCGTGTCGAGTGAGATTTTCACCTAGAACCCAAAGGGGGCCACTTTTAATGGAAAAATGTGAAAAATTAAAATTTCTAAAAATGAAATAAATGCCTTCTATACACCTCAAACATTCACTCTATAATGGAAGATTGTTGTTTTTCGCAATATTATTGGAAATTTGGGCTCTTTTACTAACATTAACACTTGCGCTGAGGCATCTTTTATGCTCATTTCTTGTCTTTTATGATTTATTCTGGGTTTTATTTTGTTTATTTGATGAAAATGAACAACAATACACACCATGGAAACATTTTTGTTTGATTCGTGTCGAGTGAGATTTTCACCCAGAACCCAAAGGGGGGGGTATTGGCACTTTTCATGGAAAAATGTGAAAAATTAAAATTTCTAAAAATGAAATAAATACCTCCTATACAACTCAAACATTCACTCTATTATGGAAGATTGTTGTTTTTCGCAATATTTTTGGAAATTTTGGCTCTTTTACTAACATTAACACTTGCGCTGAGGCATCTTTTATGCTCATTTCTTGTCTTTAATTATTTATTCTGGGTTTTATTTTGTTTATTTGATGAAAATGAACAACAATGCACACCATGGAAACATTTTTGTTTGATTCGTGTCGATTGACATTTTCACCCAGAACCCAAAGGGGGGGGTATTGGCACTTTTCATGGAAAAATGTGAAAAATTAAAATTTCTAAAAATGAAATAAATGCCTTCTATACACCTCAAACATTCACTCTATAATGGAAGATTGTTGTTTTTCGCAATATTTTTGGAAATTTGGGCTCTTTTACTAACATTAACACTTGCGCTGAGGCATCTTTTATGCTCATTTCTTGTCTTTAATGATTTATTCTGGGTTTTATTTTGTTTATTTGATGAAAATGAACAACAATACACACTAGTGAAACATTTTTGTTTGATTCGTGTCAGGTGAGATTTTCACCTAGAACCCAAAGGGATTGGTAGTTTTCATGGAAAAATGTGAAAAATTAAAATTTCTAAAAATGAAATAAATGCCTTCTATACACCTCGAACATTCACTCTATTATGGAAGATTGTTGTTTTTCGCAATATTTTTGGAAATTTGAGCTCTTTAACTAACATTAACACTTGCGCTGAGACATCTTTTATGCTCATTTCTTGTCTTTAATGATTTATTCTGGGTTTTATTTTGTTTTTTTGAAGAAAATGAACAACAATACACACCATGGAAACATTTTTGTTTGATTCGTGTCGAGTGAGATTTTCACCTAGAACCCAAAGGGGGGGTATTGGCACTTTTCATGGAAAAATGAGAAAAATTAAAATTTCTAAAAATGAAATAAATGCCTTCTATACACCTCAAACATTCACTCTATAATGGAAAATTGTTGTTTTTCGCCATATTTTTTGAAATTTGGGCTCTTTTACTAACATTACCACTTGCGCTGAGGCATCTTTTATGCTCATTTCTTGTCTTTAATGATTTATTCTGGGTTTTATTTTGTTTTTTTGAAGAAAATGAACAACAATACACACCATGTAAACATTTTTGTTTGATTCGGGTCGAGTCAGATTTTCACCTAGAACCCAAAGGGGGGGGTATTGGCACTTTTCATGGAAAAATGTGAAAAATTAAAATTTCTAAAAATGAAATAAATGCCTTCTATACACCTCAAAAATTCACTCTATTTTGGAAGATTGTTGTTTTTCGCAATATTTTTGGAAATTTGGGCTCTTTTACTAACATTAACACTTGCGCTGAGGCATCTTTTATGCTCATTTCTTGTCTTTAATGATTTATTCTGGGTTTTACTTGGTTTATTTGATGAAAATGAACAACAATACACACCATGGAAAAATTTTTGTTTGATTCGTGTCGAGTGAGATTTTCACCTAGAACCCAAAGGGGGGGGTATTGGCACTTTTAATGGAAAAATGTGAAAAATTAAAATTTCTAAAAATGAAATAAATGCCTTCTATACACCTAAAACATTCACTCTATAATGGAAGATTGTTGTTTTTCGCAATATTTTAGGAAATTTGGGCTCTTTTACTAACATTAACACTTGCGCTGAGGCTTCATTTATGCTCATTTCTTGGCTTTAATGATTTATTCTGGGTTTTATTTTGTTTATTTGATGAAAATGAACAACAACACACACCATGGAAACATTTTTGTTTGATTCGTGTCGAGTGACATTTTCACCTAGAACCCAAAGGGGGGGGTATTGGCACTTTTCATGGAAAAATGTGAAAATTAAAATTTCTAAAAATGAAATAATGCCTTCTATACACCTCAAACATTCACTCTCTAATGGAAGATTGTTGTTTTTCGCAATATTTTTGGAAATTTGGGCTCTTTTACTAACATTAATCCTTGCGCTGAGGCATCTTTTATGCTCATTTCTTGTCTTTAATGATTTATTCTGGGTTTTATTTTGTTTATTTGATGAAAATGAACAACTATACACACCATGGAAACATTTTTGTTTGATTCGTGTCGAGTGAGATTTTCACCTAGGGGGGGTATTGGCACTTTTCATGGAAAAATGTGAAAAATTAAAATTTCTAAAAATGAAATAAATGCCTTCTATACACCTCAAACATTTACTCTATTATGGAAGATTGTTGTTTTTCGCAATATTTTTGGAAATTGGGGTCTTTTACTAACATTAACACTTGCGCTGAGGCATCTTTTATGCTCATTTCTTGTCTTTAGGGATTTATTCTGGGTTTTATTTTGTTTATTTGATGAAAATGAACAACAATACACACCATGGAAACATTTTTGCTTGATTCGTGTCGAGTTAGATTTTCACCTAGAACCCAAAGGGGGGGAGTATTGGCACTTTTCATGGAAAAATGTGAAAAATTAAAATTTCTAAAAATGAAATAAATGCCTTTTATACACCTCAAACATTCACTCTATAATGGAAGATTGTTGTTTTTCGCAATATTTTTGGAAATTTGGGCTCTTTTACTAACATTAACTCTTGCGCTGAGGCATCTTTTATGCTCATTTCTTGTCCTTAATGATTTATTCTGGGTTTTATTTTGTTTATATGAAGAAAATGAACAACAATACACACCATGGAAACATTTTTGTTTGATTCGTGTCGAGTGAGATTTTCACCTAGAACCCAAAGGGGGGGTCATTGGCACTTTTCATGGAAAAATGTAAAAAATTAAAATTTCTAAAAATGAAATAAAAGCCTTCTATACACCTCAAACATTCACTCTATTATGGAAGATTGTTGTTTTTCGCAATATTTTTGGAAATTTGGGCTCTTTTACTAACATTAACACTTGCGCTGAGGCATCTTTTATGGTCATTTCTTGTCTTCAATGATTTATTCTGGGTTTTATTTTGTTTATTTGAAGAAAAATGAACAACAATACCACACCATGGAAAACATTTTTGTTTGATTCGCGTCGAGTCAGATTTTCACCTAGAACCCAAAGGGGTGGGGTATTGGCACTTTTCATGGAAAAATGTGAAAAATTAAAATTTCTAAAAATGAAATAAATGCCTTCTATACACGTCAAACATTAACTCTATTATGGAAGATTGTTGTTTTTCGCAATATTTTTGGAAATCTCTGGGCTCTTTTACTAACATTAACACTTTTGCTGAGGCATCTTTTATGCTCAATTCTTGTCTTAAAGATTTATTCTGGGTTTTATTTTGTTTATTTGATGAAAATGAACAACAATACACACCATGGAAACATTTTTGTTTGATTCGTGTCGATTGACATTTTCACGTAGAACCCAAAGGGGGGGGTATTGGCACTTTTCATGGAAAAATGTGAAAATTAAAATTTCAAAAAATGAAATAAATGCCTTCTATACACCTCAAACATTCACTCTATAATGGAAGATTGTTGTTTTTCGCAATATTTTTGGAAATTTGGGCTCTTTTACTAACATTAACACTTGCGCTGAGGCATCTTTTATGCTCATTTCTGGTCTTTAATTATTTATTCTGGGTTTTATTTTGTTTATTTGATGAAAATGAACAACTATACACACCATGGAAACATTTTTGTTTGATTCGTGTCGATAGAGATTTTCACCCAGAACCCATAGGGGGGGGTATTGGCACTTTTCATGGAAAAATGTGAAAAATTAAAATTTCTAAAAATGAAATAAATGCCTTCCATACACCTCAAACATTTACTCTATTATGGAAGATTGTTGTTTTTCGCAATATTTTTGGAAATTTGGGCTCTTTTACTAACATTAATCCTTGCGCTGAGGCATCTTTTATGCTCATTTCTTGTCTTTAATGATTTATTCTGGGTTTTATTTTGTTTATTTGATGAAAATGAACAACTATACACACCATGGAAACATTTTTGTTTGATTCGTGTAGAGTGAGATTTTCACCTAGAACCAAAAGGGGGGGGTATTGGCACTTTTCATGGAAAAATGTGAAAAATTAAAATTTCTAAAAATGAAATAAATGCCTTCTATACACCTCAAACATTCACTCTATAATGGAAGATTGTTGTTTTTCGCAATATTTTTGGAAATTTGGGCTCTTTTACTAACATTAACACTTGCGCTGAGGCATCTTTTATGCTCATTTCTTGTCTTTAATTATTTATTCTGGGTTTTATTTTGTTTATTTGATGAAAATGAACAACTATACACACCATGGAAACATTTTTGTTTGATTCGTGTCGATAGAGATTTTCACCCAGAACCCATAGGGGGGGGTATTGGCACTTTTCATGGAAAAATGTGAAAAATTAAAATTTCTAAAAATGAAATAAATGCCTTCCATACACCTCAAACATTTACTCTATTATGGAAGATTGTTGTTTTTTCGCAATATTTTTGGAAATTGGGGTCTTTTACTAACATTAACACTTGCGCTGAGGCATCTTTTATGCTCATTTCTTGTCTTTAATGATTTATTCTGGGTTTTATTTTGTTTATTTGAAGAAAATAAACAACAATACACACCATGGAAACATTTTTGTTTGATTCGTGTCGAGTTAGATTTTCACCTAGAACCCAAAGGGGGGTGAGTATTGGCACTTTTCATGGAAAAATGTGAAAAATTAAAATTTCTAAAAATGAAATAAATGCCTTCTTTACACCTCAAATATTCACTCTATAATGGAAGATTGTTGTTTTTCGCAATATTTTTGGAAATTTGGGCTCTTTTACTAACATTAACACTTGCGCTGAGGCATATTTTATGCTCATTTCTTGTCTTTAATGAATTATTCAGGGTTTTATTTTGTTTATTTGAGGAAAATGAACAACAATACACACCATGGAAACATATTTGTTTGATTTGGGTCGAGTCAGATTTTCACCTAGAACCCAAAGGGGGGGGTATTGGCACTTTTCATGGAAAAATGTGAAAAATTATAATTTCCAAAAATGAAATAAATGCCTTCTATACACCTCAAACTTTCACTCTATAATGGAAGATTGTTGTTTTTCGCAATATTTTTGGAAATTTGGGCTCTTCTACTAACATTAACTCTTGCGCTGAGGCATCTTTTATGCTCATTTCTTGTCTTTAATGATTTATTCTGGGTTTTATTTTGTTTATATGAAGAAAATGAACAACAATACACACCATGGAAACATTTTTGTTTGATTCGTGTCGAGTGAGATTTTCACCTAGAACCCAAAGGGGGGGGGTATTGGCACTTTTCATGGAAAAATGTGAAAAATTAAAATTTCTAAAAATGAAATAAATGCCTTCTATACACCTCAAACATTCACTCTAAAATGGAAGATTGTTGTTTTTCGCAATATTTTTGGAAATTTGGGCTCTTTTACTAACATTAACACTTGCGCTGAGGCATCTTTTATGGTCATTTCTTGTCTTCAATGATTTATTCTGGGTTTTATTTTGTTTATTTGAAGAAAATGAACAACAATACACACCATGGAAACATTTTTGTTTGATTCGCGTCGAGTCAGATTTTCACCTAGAACCCAAAGGGGGGGGTATTGGCACTTTTCATGGAAAAATGTGAAAAATTAAAATTTCTAAAAATGAAATAAATGCCTTCTATACACCTCAAACATTCACTCTATAATGGAAGATTGTTGTTTTTTCGCAATATTTTTGGAAATTTGGGCTCTTTTACTAACATTAATCCTTGCGCTGAGGCATCTTTTATCCTCATTTCTTGTCTTTAATGATTTATTCTGGGTTTTATTTTGTTTATTTGATGAAAATGAAAACTATACACACCATGGAAACATTTTTGTTTGATTCGTGTCGAGTGAGATTTTCACCTAGAACCAAGAGGGGGGGGTATTGGCACTTTTCATGGAAAAATGTGAAAAAATTAAAATTTCTAAAAATGAAATAAATGCCTCCTATACAACTCAAACATTCACTCTATTATGGAAGATTGTTGTTTTTCGCAATATTTTTGGAAATTTTGGCTCTTTTACTAACATTAACACTTGCGCTGAGGCATCTTTTATGCTCATTTCTTGTCTTTAATTATTTATTCTGGGTTTTATTTTGTTTATTTGATGAAAATGAACAACAATGCACACCATGGAAACATTTTTGTTTGATTCGTGTCGATTGACATTTTCACCCAGAACCCAAAGGGGGGGGTATTGGCACTTTTCATGGAAAAATGTGAAAAATTAAAATTTCTAAAAATGAAATAAATGCCTTCTATACACCTCAAACATTCACTCCATAATGGAAAGATTGTTGTTTTTTCGCAATATTTTTGGAAATTTGGGCTCTTTTACTAACATTAACACTTGCGCTGAGGCATCTTTTATGCTCATTTCTTGTCTTTAATTATTTATTCTGGGTTTTATTTTGTTTATTTGATGAAAATGAACAACTATACACACCATGGAAACATTTTTGTTTGATTCGTGTCGAGTGAGATTTTCACCAAGAACCTAGGGGGGTATTTGCACTTTTCATGAAAAAATGTGAAAAATTAAAATTTCTAAAAATGAAATAAATGCCTTCTATACACCTCAAACATTCACTCTTAAACTGAAAATTGTTGTTAATCGCAATATTTTCAGAAATTTTGGCTCTTTTAGTAACATAAACACTTGCGCTGAAGCATCTTTTATGCTCATTTCTTGTCTTTCAGGATTTATTCTGGGTTTTATTTTGTTTATTTGATGAAAATGAACAACAATACACACCATGGAAACATTTTTGTTTGATTCGCGTCGAGTCAGATTTTCACCTAGAACCCAAAGGGGGGGGTATTGGAACTTTTCATGGAAAAATGTGAAAAATTAAAATTTCTAAAAATGAAATAAATGCCTTCTATACAACTCAAACATTCACTCTATAATGGAAGATTGTTGTTTTTCGCAATATTTTTGGAAATTTGGGCTCTTTTACTAACATAATCTCTTGCGCTGAGGCATCTTTTATGCTCATTTCTTGTCTTTAATGATTTATTCTGGGTTTTATTTTGTTTATATGAAGAAAATGAACAACAATACACACCATGGAAACATTTTTGTTTGATTCGTGTCGAGTGAGATTTTCACCTAGAACCCAAAGGGGGGGGTATTGGCACTTTTCATGGAAAAATGTGTAAAATTAAAATTTCTAAAAATGAAATAAATGCCTTCTATACACCTCAAACATTCACTCTATAATTTAAGATTGTTGTTTTTCGCAATATTTTTGGAAATTTGGGCTCTTTTACTAACATTAACACTTGCGCTGAGGCATCTTTTATGGTCATTTCTTGTCTTCAATGATTTATTCTGGGTTTTATTTTGTTTATTTGAAGAAAATGAACAACAATACACACCATGGAAACATTTTTGTTTCATTCGGGTCGAGTCAGATTTTCACCTAGAACCCAAAGGGGGGGTATTGGCACTTTTCATGGAAAAATGTGAAAAATTAAAATTTCTAAAAATGAAATAAATGCCTTCTATACACCTCAAACATTCACTCTATAATTAAAGATTGTTGTTTTTTCGCAATATTTTTGGAAATTTGGGCTCTTTTACTAACATTAACACTTGCGCTGAGGCATCTTTTATGGTCATTTCTTGTCTTCAATGATTTATTCTGGGTTTTATTTTGTTTATTTGAAGAAAATGAACAACAATACACACCATGGAAACATTTTTGTTTCATTCGGGTCGAGTCAGATTTTCACCTAGAACCCAAAGGGGGGGGTATTGGCACTTTTCATGGAAAAATGTGTAAAATTAAAATTTCTAAAAATGAAATAAATGCCTTCTATACACCTCAAACATTCACTCTATAATTAAAGATTGTTGTTTTCTTCCGCAATATTTTTGGAAATTTGGGCTCTTTTACTAACATTAACACTTGCGCTGAGGCATCTTTTATGGTCATTTCTTGTCTTCAATGATTTATTCTGGGTTTTATTTTGTTTATTTGAAGAAAAATGAACAACAATACACACCATGGAAACATTTTTGTTTCATTCGGGTCGAGTCAGATTTTCACCTAGAACCCAAAGGGGGGCACTTTTCATGGAAAAAATGTGAAAAATTAAAATTTCTAAAAATGAAATAAATGCCTTCTATACAACTCAAACATTCACATCTATAATGGAAGATTGTTGTTTTTCGCAATATTTTTGGAAATTTGGGCTCTTTTTACTAACATTAACACTTGCGCTGAGGCATCTTTTATGCTCATTTCTTGTCTTCAATGATTTATTCTGGGTTTTATTTTTTTTATTTGAAGAAAAATGAACAACAATACACACCATGGAAACATTTTTGTTTGATTCGTGTCGAGTGAGATTTCACGTAGAACCCAAAGGGGGGGGTATTGGCACTTTTCATGGAAAAATGTGAAAAATTAAAATTTCTAAAAATGAAATATAATGCCTTCTATACAACTCAAACATTCACTCTATAATGGAAATTGTTGTTTTTTCGCAATATTTTTGGAAATTTGGGCTCTTTTACTAACATTAAACACTTGCGCTGAGGCATTATGGTCATTTCTTGTCTTCAATGATTTATTCTGGGTTTTATTTTGTTTATATGAAGAAAATGAACAACAATACACACCATGGAAACATTTTTGTTTGATTCGTGTCGAGTTAGATTTTCACCTATATCCCAAAGGGGGGGGTATTGGCACTTTTTCATGGAAAAAATGTGAAAAATTAAAATTTTTAAAAATGAAATAAATGCCTTCTATACAACTCAAACATTCACTCTATAATGGAAGATTGTTGTTTTTCGCAATATTTTTTGGAAATTTGGGCTCTTTTACTAACATTTACACTTGCGCTGAGGCATCTTTTATGCTCATTTCTTGTCTTCAATGATTTATTCTGGGTTTTATTTTGTTTAATTGAAGAAAATGATCAACAATACACACCATGGAAACATTTTTGTTTGATTCGTGTCGAGTGAGATTTTCACCTAGAACCCAAAGGGTATTGGCACTTTTCATGGAAAAATGTGAAAAATTAAAATTTGCAAAAATGAAATAAATGCCTTCTATACACCTCAAACATTCACTCTATTATGGAAGATTGTTGTTTTTCACAATATTTTTGGAAATTTGGGCTCTTTTACTAACATTAACACTTGCGCTGAGGCATCTTTTATGGTCATTTCTTGTCTTCAATAATTTATTCTGGGTTTTATTTTGTTTATTTGAAGAAAATGAACAACAATACACACCATGGAAACATTTTTGTTTGATTCGCGTCGAGTCAGATTTTCACCTAGAACCCAAAGGGGGGGGTATTGGCACTTTTCATGGAAAAAAATGAAAAATTAAAATTTCTAAAAATGAAATAAATGCCCTTCTATACACCTCAAACATTCACTCTATAATGGAAGATTGTTGTTTTTCGCAATATTTTGGAAATCTGGGCTTCTTTTACTAACATTAACACTTTTGGCTGAGGCATCTTTTATGCTCATTTCTTGTCTTAAAGATTTATTCTGGGTTTTATTTGGTTTATTTGATGAAAATGAACAACAATACACACCATGGAAACATTTTTGTTTGATTCGGTTTCGATTGAGATTTTCACCTAGAACCCAAAGGGGGGGGGTATTGGCACTTTTCATGGAAAAATGTGAAAAATTAAAATTTCTAAAAATGAAATAAATGCCTTCTATACACCTCAAACATTCACTCTATAATGGAAAGATTGTTGTTTTTCGCAATATTTTTGGAAATTTGGGCTCTTTTACTAACATTAATCCTTGCGCTGAGGCATCTTTTATCCTCATTTCTTGTCTTTAATGATTTATTCTGGGTTTTATTTTGTTTATTTGATGAAAATGAAAACTATACACACCATGGAAACATTTTTGTTTGATTCGTGTCGAGTGAGATTTTCACCTAGAACCAAGAGGGGGGGGTAGGTGTGGCACTTTTCATGGAAAAAATGTGAAAAATTAAAATTTCTAAAAATGAAATAAATGCCTCCTATACAACTCAAACATTCACTCTATTATGGAAGATAATTTTGTTTTTTCGCAAAATTTTTGGAAATTTTGGCTCTTTTACTAACATTAACACTTGCGGCTGAGGCATCTTTTATGCTCATTTCTTGTCTTTAATTATTTATTCTGGGTTTTATTTTGTTTATTTGATGAAAAATGAACAACAATGCACACCATGGAAACATTTTTGTTTGATTCGTGTCGATTGACATTTTCACCCAGAACCCAAAGGGGGGGGGTATTGGCACTTTTCATGGAAAAATGTGAAAAATTAAAATTTCTAAAAATGAAATAAATGCCTTCTATACACCTCAAACATTCACTCTATAATGGAAGATTGTTGTTTTTCGCAATATTATTGGAAATTTGGGCTCTTTTACTAACATTAACACTTGCGCTGAGGCATCTTTTATGCTCATTTCTTGTCTTTAATTATTTATTCTGGGTTTTATTTTGTTTATTTGATGAAAATGAACAACTATACACACCATGGAAACATTTTTGTTTGATTCGTGTCGATTGAGATTTTCACCCAGAACCCATAGGGGGGGGTATGGGCACTTTTCATGGAAAATGTGAAAAATTAAAATTCTAAAAATGAAATAAATGCCTTCTATACACCTCAAACATTCACTCTAAAATGGAAGATTGTTGTTTTTCGCAAAATTTTTGGAAATTTGGGCTCTTTTACTAACATTAACACTTGCGCTGAGGCATCTTTTATGCTCATTTCTTGTCTTTAATGATTTATTCTGGGTTTTATTTTGTTTATTTGAAGAAAATGAACAACAATACACACCCTTGGAAACATTTTTGTTTGATTTGGGTCGAGTCAGATTTTCACCTAGAACCCAAAGGGGGGGGGTATTGGCACTTTTCATGGAAAAAAATGAAAAATTAAAATTTCTAAAAATGAAATAAATGCCTTCTATACACCTCAAACATTCACTCTATTATGGAAGATTGTTGTTTTTCGCAATATTTTTGGAAATTTGGGCTCTTTTACTAACATTAACACTTGCGCTGAGGCATCTTTTATGGTCATTTCTTGTCTTCAATGATTTATTCTGGGTTTTATTTTGTTTATTTGAAGAAAATGAACAACAATACACACCATGGAAACATTTTTGTTTGATTCGTGTCGAGTTAGATTTTCACCTATATCCCAAAGGGGGGGGTATTGGCACTTTTCATGGAAAAATGTGAAAAATTAAAATTTTTAAAAATGAAATAAATGCCTTCTATACAACTCAAACATTCACTCTATAATGGAAGATTGTTGTTTTTCGCAATATTTTTGGAAATTTGGGCTCTTTTACTAACATTAACACTTGCGCTGAGGCATCTTTTATGCTCATTTCTTGTCTTCAATGATTTATTCTGGGTTTTATTTTGTTTAATTGAAGAAAATGAACAACAATACACACCATGGAAACATTTTTGTTTGATTCGTGTCGAGTGAGATTTTCACCTAGAACCCAAAGGGGGGGTATTGGCACTTTTCATGGAAAAATGTGAAAAATTAAAATTTGCAAAAATGAAATAAATGCCTTCTATACACCTCAAACATTCACTCTATTATGGAAGATTGTTGTTTTTCACAATATTTTTGGAAATTTGGGCTCTTTTACTAACATTAACACTTGCGCTGAGGCATCTTTTATGCTCATTTCTTGTCTTCAATAATTTATTCTGGGTTTTATTTTGTTTATTTGAAGAAAATGAACAACAATACACACCATGGAAACATTTTTGTTTGATTCGCGTCGAGTCAGATTTTCACCTAGAACCCAAAGGGGGGGGTATTGGCACTTTTCATGGAAAAATGTGAAAAATAAAAATTTCTAAAAATGAAATAAATGCCTTCTATACAACTCAAACATTCACTCTATAATGGAAGATTGTTGTTTTTCGCAATATTTTTGGAAATTTGGGCTCTTTTACTAACATTAACAATTGCGCTGAGGCATCTTTTATGCTCATTTCTTGTCTTTAATGATTTATTCTGGGTTTTATTTTGTTTATTTGAAGAAAATGAACAACAATACACACCCTTGGAAACATTTTTGTTTGATTTGGGTCGAGTCAGATTTTCACCTAGAACCCAAAGGGTATTGGCACTTTTCATGGAAAAAAATGAAAAATTAAAATTTCTAAAAATGAAATAAATGCCTTCTATACACCTCAAACATTCACTCTATAATGGAAGATTGTTGTTTTTCGCAATATTTTTGGAAATCTGGGCTCTTTTACTAACATTAACACTTTTGCTGAGGCATCTTTTATGCTCATTTCTTGTCTTAAAGATTTATTCTGGGTTTTATTTGGTTTATTTGATGAAAATGAACAACAATACACACCATGGAAACATTTTTGTTTGATTCGTGTCGAGTGAGATTTTCACCTAGAACCAAGAGGGGGGGGTATTGGCACTTTTCATGGAAAAATGTGAAAAATTAAAATTTCTAAAAATGAAATAAATGCCTCCTATACAACTCAAACATTCACTCTATTATGGAAGATTGTTGTTTTTCGCAATATTTTTGGAAATTTTGGCTCTTTTACTAACATTAACACTTGCGCTGAGGCATCTTTTATGCTCATTTCTTGTCTTTAATCTTTTGTTTATTTGATAAAAATGAACAACAATGCACACCATGGAAACATTTTTGTTTGATTCGTGTCGATTGACATTTTCACCCAGAACCCAAAGGGGGGGGGTATTGGCACTTTTCATGGAAAAATGTGAAAAATTAAAATTTCTAAAAATGAAATAAATGCCTTCTATACACCTCAAACATTCACTCTATAATGGAAGATTGTTGTTTTTCGCAATATTTTTGGAAATTTGGGCTCTTTTACTAACAATAACACTTGCGCTGAGGCATCTTTTATGCTCATTTCTTGTCTTTAATTATTTATTCTGGGTTTTATTTTGTTTATTTGATGAAAATGAACAACTATACACACCATGGAAACATTTTTGTTTGATTCGTGTCGATTGAGATTTTCACCCAGAACCCATAGGGGGGGGGTATTGGCACTTTTCATGGAAAAATGTGAAAAATTAAAATTTCTAAAAATGAAATAAATGCCTTCTATACACCTCAAACATTCACTCTATAATGGAAGATTGTTGTTTTTCGCAATATTTTTGGAAATTCGGGCTCTTTTACTATCATTAACACTTGCGCTGAGGCATCTTTTATGCTCATTTCTTGTCTTTATTGATTTATTCTGGGTTTTATTTTGTTTATTTGAAGAAAATGAACAACAATACACACCATGGAAACATTTTTGTTTGATTCGTGTCGAGTGAGATTTTCACCAAGAACCTAGGGGGGTATTTGCACTTTTCATGAAAAAATGTGAAAAATTAAAATTTCTAAAAATGAAATAAATGCCTTCTATACACCTCAAACATTCACTCTATTATGGAAGATTGTTGTTTTTTCGCAATATTTTTGGAAATTTGGGCTCTTTTACTAACATTAACACTTGCGCTGAGGCATCTTTTATGGTCATTTCTTGTCTTCAATGATTTATTCTGGGTTTTATTTTGTTTATTTGAAGAAAATGAACAACAATACACACCATGGAAACATTTTTGTTTGATTCGTGTCGAGTTAGATTTTCACCTATATCCCAAAGGGGGGGGTATTGGCACTTTTCATGGAAAAATGTGAAAAATTAAAATTTTTAAAAATGAAATAAATGCCTTCTATACAACTCAAACATTCACTCTATAATGGAAGATTGTTGTTTTTTCGCAATATTTTTGGAAATTTGGGCTCTTTTACTAACATTAACACTTGCGCTGAGGCATCTTTTATGCTCATTTCTTGTCTTCAATGATTTATTCTGGGTTTTATTTTGTTTAATTGAAGAAAATGAACAACAATACACACCATGGAAACATTTTTGTTTGATTCGTGCCGAGTGAGATTTTCACCTAGAACCCAAAGGGGGGGTATTGGCACTTTTCATGGAAAAATGTGAAAAATTAAAATTTGCAAAAATGAAATAAATGCCTTCTATACACCTCAAACATTCACTCTATTATGGAAGATTGTTGTTTTTCACAATATTTTTGGAAATTTGGGCTCTTTTACTAACATTAACACTTGCGCTGAGGCATCTTTTATGCTCATTTCTTGTCTTCAATAATTTATTCTGGGTTTTATTTTGTTTATTTGAAGAAAATGAACAACAATACACACCATGGAAACATTTTTGTTTGATTCGCGTCAAGTCAGATTTTCACCTAGAACCCAAAGGGGGGGGTATTGGCACTTTTCATGGAAAAATGTGAAAAATAAAAATTTCTAAAAATGAAATAAATGCCTTCTATACAACTCAAACATTCACTCTATAATGGAAGATTGTTGTTTTTCGCAATATTTTTGGAAATTTGGGCTCTTTTACTAACATTAACAATTGCGCTGAGGCATCTTTTATGCTCATTTCTTGTCTTTAATGATTTATTCTGGGTTTTATTTTGTTTATTTGAAGAAAATGAACAACAATACAAACCCTTGGAAACATTTTTGTTTGATTTGGGTCGAGTCAGATTTTCACCTAGAACCCAAAGGGTATTGGCACTTTTCATGGAAAAAAATGAAAAATTAAAATTTCTAAAAATGAAATAAATGCCTTCTATACACCTCAAACATTCACTCTATAATGGAAGATTGTTGTTTTTCGCAATATTTTTGGAAATCTGGGCTCTTTTACTAACATTAACACTTTTGCTGAGGCATCTTTTATGCTCATTTCTTGTCTTAAAGATTTATTCTGGGTTTTATTTGGTTTATTTGATGAAAATGAACAACAATACACACCATGGAAACATTTTTGTTTGATTCGTGTCGAGTGAGATTTTCACCTAGAACCAAGAGGGGGGGGTATTGGCACTTTTCATGGAAAAATGTGAAAAATTAAAATTTCTAAAAATGAAATAAATGCCTCCTATACAACTCAAACATTCACTCTATTATGGAAGATTGTTGTTTTTCGCAATATTTTTGGAAATTTTGGCTCTTTTACTAACATTAACACTTGCGCTGAGGCATCTTTTATGCTCATTTCTTGTCTTTAATTATTTATTCTGGGTTTTCTTTTGTTTATTTGATAAAAATGAACAACAATGCACACCATGGAAACATTTTTGTTTGATTCGTGTCGATTGACATTTTCACCCAGAACCCAAAGGGGGGGGGTATTGGCACTTTTCATGGAAAAATGTGAAAAATTAAAATTTCTAAAAATGAAATAAATGCCTTCTATACACCTCAAACATTCACTCTATAATGGAAGATTGTTGTTTTTCGCAATATTTTTGGAAATTTGGGCTCTTTTACTAACAATAACACTTGCGCTGAGGCATCTTTTATGCTCATTTCTTGTCTTTAATTATTTATTCTGGGTTTTATTTTGTTTATTTGATGAAAATGAACAACTATACACACCATGGAAACATTTTTGTTTGATTCGTGTCGATTGAGATTTTCACCCAGAACCCATAGGGGGGGGGGTATTGGCACTTTTCATGGAAAAATGTGAAAAATTAAAATTTCTAAAAATGAAATAAATGCCTTCTATACACCTCAAACATTCACTCTATAATGGAAGATTGTTGTTTTTCGCAATATTTTTGGAAATTCGGGCTCTTTTACTATCATTAACACTTGCGCTGAGGCATCTTTTATGCTCATTTCTTGTCTTTATTGATTTATTCTGGGTTTTATTTTGTTTATTTGAAGAAAATGAACAACAATACACACCATGGAAACATTTTTGTTTGAATCGTGTCGAGTGAGATTTTCACCAAGAACCTAGGGGGGTATTTGCACTTTTCATGAAAAAATGTGAAAAATTAAAATTTCTAAAAATGAAATAAATGCCTTCTATACACCTCAAACATTCACTCTATTATGGAAGATTGTTGTTTTTCGCAATATTTTTGGAAATTTGGGCTCTTTTACTAACATTAACACTTGCGCTAAGGCATCTTTTATGGTCATTTCTTGTCTTCAATGATTTATTCTGGGTTTTATTTTGTTTATTTGAAGAAAATGAACAACAATACACCCCATGGAAACATTTTTGTTTGATTCGCGTCGAGTCAGATTTTCACCTAGAACCCAAAGGGGGGGGTATTGGAACTTTTCATGGAAAAATGTGAAAAATTAAAATTTCTAAAAATGAAATAAATGCCTTCTATACAAATCAAACATTCACTCTATAATGGAAGATTGTTGTTTTTCGCAATATTTTTGGAAATTTGGGCTCTTTTACTAACATAATCTCTTGCGCTGAGGCATCTTTTATGCTCATTTCTTGTCTTTAATGATTTATTCTGGGTTTTATTTTGTTTATATGAAGAAAATGAACAACAATACACACCATGGAAACATTTTTGTTTGATTCGTGTCGAGTGAGATTTTCACCTAGAACCCAAAGGGGGGGGTATTGGCACTTTTCATGGAAAAATGTGTAAAATTAAAATTTCTAAAAATGAAATAAATGCCTTCTATACACCTCAAACATTCACTCTATAATTTAAGATTGTTGTTTTTCGCAATATTTTTGGAAATTTGGGCTCTTTTACTAACATTAACTCTTGCGCTGAGGCATCTTTTATGCTCATTTCTTGTCTTTAATGATTTATTCTGGGTTTTATTTTGTTTATATGAAGAAAATGAACAACAATACACACCATGGAAACATTTTTGTTTGATTCGTGTCGAGTGAGATTTTCACCTAGAACCCAAAGGGGGGGGTATTGGCACTTTTCATGGAAAAATGTATAAAATTAAAATTTCTAAAAATGAAATAAATGCCTTCTATACACCTCAAACATTCACTCTATAATTAAAGATTGTTGTTTTTCGCAATATTTTTGGAAATTTGGGCTCTTTTACTAACATTAACACTTGCGCTGAGGCATCTTTTATGGTCATTTCTTGTCTTCAATGATTTATTCTGGGTTTTATTTTGTTTATTTGAAGAAAATGAACAACAATACACACCATGGAAACATTTTTGTTTCATTCGGGTCGAGTCAGATTTTCACCTAGAACCCAAAGGGGGGGGTATTGGCACTTTTCATGGAAAAATGTGAAAAATTAAAATTTCTAAAAATGAAATAAATGCCTTCTATACAACTCAAACATTCACTCTATAATGGAAAATTGTTGTTTTTCGCAATATTTTTGGAAATTTGGGCTCTTTTACTAACATTAACACTTGCGCTGAGGCATCTTTTATGGTCATTTCTTGTCTTCAATGATTTATTCTGGGTTTTATTTTGTTTATTTGAAGAAAATGAACAACAATACACACCATGGAAACATTTTTGTTTGATTCGTGTCGAGTTAGATTTTCACCTATATCCCAAAGGGGGGGGTATTGGCACTTTTCATGGAAAAATGTGAAAAATTAAAATTTTTAAAAATGAAATAAATGCCTTCTATACAACTCAAACATTCACTCTATAATGGAAGATTGTTGTTTTTCGCAATATTTTTGGAAATTTGGGCTCTTTTACTAACATTAACACTTGCGCTGAGGCATCTTTTATACTCATTTCTTGTCTTCAATGATTTATTCTGGGTTTTATTTTGTTTAATTGAAGAAAATGAACAACAATACACACCATGGAAACATTTTTGTTTGATTCGTGTCGAGTGAGATTTTCACCTAGAACCCAAAGGGGGGGGTATTGGCACTTTTCATGGAAAAATGTGAAAAATTAAAATTTGCAAAAATGAAATAAATGCCTTCTATACACCTCAAACATTCACTCTATTATGGAAGATTGTTGTTTTTCACAATATTTTTGGAAATTTGGGCTCTTTTACTAACATTAACACTTGCGCTGAGGCATCTTTTATGGTCATTTCTTGTCTTCAATAATTTATTCTGGGTTTTATTTTGTTTATTTGAAGAAAATGAACAACAATACACACCATGGAAACATTTTTGTTTGATTCGCGTCGAGTCAGATTTTCACCTAGAACCCAAAGGGGGGGGTATTGGCACTTTTCATGGAAAAATGTGAAAAATAAAAATTTCTAAAAATGAAATAAATGCCTTCTATACAACTCAAACATTCACTCTATAATGGAAGATTGTTGTTTTTCGCAATATTTTTGGAAATTTGGGCTCTTTTACTAACATTAACACTTGCGCTGAGGCATCTTTTATGCTCATTTCTTGTCTTTAATGATTTATTCTGGGTTTTATTTTGTTTATTTGAAGAAAATGAACAACAATACACACCCTTGGAAACATTTTTGTTTGATTTGGGTCGAGTCAGATTTTCACCTAGAACCCAAAGGGGGGGGTATTGGCACTTTTCATGGAAAAAAATGAAAAATTAAAATTTCTAAAAATGAAATAAATGCCTTCTATACACCTCAAACATTCACTCTATAATGGAAGATTGTTGTTTTTCGCAATATTTTTGGAAATTTGGGCTCTTTTACTAACATTAACTCTTGCGCTGAGGCATCTTTTATGCTCATTTCTTGTCTTTAATGATTTATTCTGGGTTTTATTTTGTTTATATGAAGAAAATGAACAACAATACACACCATGGAAACATTTTTGTTTGATTCGTGTCGAGTGAGATTTTCACCTAGAACCCAAAGGGGGGGGTATTGGCACTTTTCATGGAAAAATGTGTAAAATTAAAATTTCTAAAAATGAAATAAATGCCTTCTCTACACCTCAAACATTCACTCTATAATTTAAAATTGTTGTTTTTCGCAATATTTTTGGAAATTCGGGCTCTTTTACTAACATTAACACTTGCGCTGAGGCATCTTTTATGGTCATTTCTTGTCTTCAATGATTTATTCTGGGTTTTATTTTGTTTATTTGAAGAAAATGAACAACAATACACACCATGGAAACATTTTTGTTTCATTCGGGTCGAGTCAGATTTTCACCTAGAAGCCAAAGGGGGGGGTATTGGCACTTTTCATGGAAAAATATGAAAAATTAAAATTTCTAAAAATGAAATAAATGCCTTCTATACACCTCAAACATTCACTCTATAATGGAAGATTGTTGTTTTTCGCAATATTTTTGGAAATTTGGGCTCTTTTACTAAAATTAACTCTTGCGCTGAGGCATCTTTTATGCTCATTTCTTGTCTTTAATGATTTATTCTGGGTTTTATTATGTTTATATGAAGAAAATGAACAACAATACACACCATGGAAACATTTTTGTTTGATTCGTGTCGAGTGAGATTTTCACTTAGAACCCAAAGGGGGGGGTATTGGCACTTTTCATGGAAAAATGTGTAAAATTAAAATTTCTAAAAATGAATTAAATGCCTTCTATACACCTCAAACATTCACTCTATTATGGAAGATTGTTGTTTTTCACAATATTTTTGGAAATTTGGGCTCTTTTACTAACATTAACACTTGCGCTGAGGCATCTTTTATGGTCATTTCTTGTCTTCAATAATTTATTCTGGGTTTTATTTTGTTTATTTGAAGAAAATTAACAACAATACACACCATGGAAACATTTTTGTTTGATTCGCGTCGAGTCAGATTTTCACCTAGAACCCAAAGGGGGGGGTATTGGCACTTTTCATGGAAAAATGTGAAAAATAAAAATTTCTAAAAATGAAATAAATGCCTTCTATACAACTCAAACATTCACTCTATAATGGAAGATTGTTGTTTTTCGCAATATTTTTGGAAATTTGGGCTCTTTTACTAACATTAACACTTGCGCTGAGGCATCTTTTATGCTCATTTCTTGTCTTTAATGATTTATTCTGGGTTTTATTTTGTTTATTTGAAGAAAATGAACAACAACACACACCCTTGGAAACATTTTTGTTTGATTTGGGTCGAGTCAGATTTTCACCTAGAACCCAAAGGGGGGGGGGTATTGGCACTTTTCATGGAAAAAAATGAAAAATTAAAATTTCTAAAAATGAAATAAATGCCTTCTATACACCTCAAACATTCACTCTATAATTTAAAATTGTTGTTTTTCGCAATATTTTTGGAAATTTGGGCTCTTTTACTAACATTAACACTTGCGCTGAGGCATCTTTTATGGTCATTTCTTGTCTTCAATGATTTATTCTGGGTTTTATTTTGTTTATTTGAAGAAAATGAACAACAATACACACCATGGAAACATTTTTGTTTCATTCGGGTCGAGTCAGATTTTCACCTAGAACCCAAAGGGGGGGGTATTGGCACTTTTCATGGAAAAATGTGAAAAATTAAAATTTCTAAAAATGAAATAAATGCCTTCTATACACCTCAAACATTCACTCTATAATGGAAGATTGTTGTTTTTCGCAATATTTTTGGAAATTTGGGCTCTTTTACTAAAATTAACTCTTGCGCTGAGGCATCTTTTATGCTCATTTCTTGTCTTTAATGATTTATTCTGGGTTTTATTTTGTTTATATGAAGAAAATGAACAACAATACACACCATGGATACATTTTTGTTTGATTCGTGTCGAGTGAGATTTTCACCTAGAACCCAAAGGGGGGTGTATTGGCACTTTTCATGGAAAAATGTGTAAAATTAAAATTTCTAAAAATGAATTAAATGCCATCTATACACCTCAAACATTCACTCTATAATTAAAGATTGTTGTTTTTCGCAATATTTTTGGAAATTTGGGCTCTTTTACTAACATTAACACTTGCGCTGAGGCATCTTTTATGGTCATTTCTTGTCTTCAATGATTTATTCTGGGTTTTATTTTGTTTATTTGAAGAAAATGAACAACAATACACACCATGGAAACATTTTTGTTTCATTCGGGTCGAGTCAGATTTTCACCTAGAACCCAAAGGGGGGGGTATTGGCACTTTTCATGGAAAAATGTGAAAAATTAAAATTTCTAAAAATGAAATAAATGCCTTCTATACAACTCAAACATTCACTCTATAATGGAAGATTGTTGTTTTTCGCAATATTTTTGGAAATTTGGGCTCTTTTACTAACATTAACACTTGCGCTGAGGCATCTTTTATGCTCATTTCTTGTCTTCAATGATTTATTCTGGGTTTTATTTTGTTTATTTGAAGAAAATGAACAACAATACACACCAAGGAAACATTTTTGTTTGATTCGTGTCGAGTGAGATTTTCACCTAGAACCCAAAGGGGGGGGTATTGGCACTTTTCATGGAAAAATGTGAAAAATTAAAATTTCTAAAAATGAAATAAATGCCTTCTATACACCTCAAACATTCACTCTATTATGGAAGATTGTTGTTTTTCGCAATATTTTTGGAAATTTGGGCTCTTTTACTAACATTAACACTTGCGCTGAGGCATCTTTTATGCTCATTTCTTGTCTTCAATGATTTATACTGGGTTTTTTTTTGTTTATTTGAAGAAAATGAACAACAATACACACCATGGAAACATTTTTGTTTGATTCGTGTCGAGTGAGATTTTCACCTAGAACCCAAAGGGGGGGGTATTGGCACTTTTCATGGAAAAATGTGAAAAGTTAAAATTTCTAAAAATGAAATAAAGGCCTTCTATACAACTCAAACATTCACTCTATAATGGAAGATTGTTGTTTTTCGCAATATTTTTGGAAATTGGGGTCTTTTACTAACATTAACACTTACGCTGAGGCATCTTTTATGCTCATTTCTTGTCTTTAATGATTTATTCTGGGTTTTATTTTGTTTATTTGAAGAAAATGAACAACAATACACACCATGGAAACATTTTTGTTTGATTCGTGTCGAGTGAGATTTTCACCTAGAACCCAAAGGGGGGGGTATTGGCACTTTTCATGGAAAAATGTGTAAAATTAAAATTTCTAAAAATGAAATAAATGCCTTCTATACACCTCAAACATTCACTCTATAATGGAAGATTGTTGTTTTTCGCAATATTTTTGGAAATTTGGGCTCTTTTACTAACATTAACACTTGCGCTGAGGCATCTTTTATGGTCATTTCTTGTCTTCAATGATTTATTCTGGGTTTTATTTTGTTTATTTGAAGAAAATGAACAACAATACACACCATGGAAACATTTTTGTTTCATTCGGGTCGAGTCAGATTTTCACCTAGAACCCAAAGGGGGGGGTATTGGCACTTTTCATGGAAAAATCTGAAAAATTAAAATTTCTAAAAATGAAATAAATGCCTTCTATACACCTCAAGGATTCACTCTATAATGGAAGATTGTTGTTTTTCGCAATATTTTTGGAAATTTGGGCTCTTTTACTAACATTGACTCTTGCGCTGTGGCATCTTTTATGCTCATTTCTTGTCTTTAATGATTTATTCTGGGTTTTATTTTGTTTATATGAAGAAAATGAACAACAATACACACCATGGAAACATTTTTGTTTGATTCGTGTCGAGTGAGATTTTCACCTAGAACCCAAAGGGGGGGGTATTGGCACTTTTCATGGAAAAATGTGTAAAATTAAAATTTCTAAAAATGAAATAAATGCCTTCTATACACCTCAAACATTCACTCTATAATTAAAGATTGTTGTTTTTGGCAATATTTTTGGAAATTTGGGCTCTTTTACTAACATTAACACTTGCGCTGAGGCATCTTTTATGGTCATTTCTTGTCTTCAATGATTTATTCTGGGTTTTATTTTGTTTATTTGAAGAAAATGAACAACAATACACACCATGGAAACATTTTTGTTTCATTCGGGTCGAGTCAGATTTTCACCTAGAACCCAAAGGGGGGCACTTTTCATGGAAAAATGTGAAAAATTAAAATTTCTAAATATGAAATAAATGCCTTCTATACAACTCAAACATTCACTCTATAATGGAAGATTGTTGTTTTTCGCAATATTTTTGGAAATTGGGGTCTTTTACTAACATTAACACTTACGCTGAGGCATCTTTTATGCTTATTTCTTGTCTTTAATGATTTATTCTGGGTTTTATTTTGTTTATTTGAAGAAAATGAACAACAATACACACCATGGAAACATTTTTGTTTGATTCGAGACGAGTGAGATTTTCACCTAGAACCCAAAGGGGGGGTTTATTGGCACTTTTCATGGAAAAATGTGAAAATTAAAATTTCTAAAAATGAAATAAATGCCTTCTATACACCTCAAACATTCACTCTATTATGGAAGATTGTTGTTTTTCGCAATATTTTTGGAAATTTGGGCTCTTTTACTAACATTAACACTTGCGCTGAGGCATCTTTTATGCTCATTTCTTGTCTTTAATGATTTATTCTGGGTTTTATTTTGTTTATATGAAGAAAATGAACAACAATACACACCATGGAAACATTTTTGTTTGATTCGTGTCGAGTGAGATTTTCACCTAGAACCCAAAGGGGGGGAATTGGCACTTTTCATGGAAAAATGTGTAAAATTAAAATTTCTAAAAATGAAATAAATGCCTTCTATACACCTCAAACATTCACTCTATAATTTAAGATTGTTGTTTTTCGCAATATTTTTGGAAATTTGGGCTCTTTTACTAACATTAACTCTTGCGCTGAGGCATCTTTTATGCTCATTTCTTGTCTTTAATGATTTATTCTGGGTTTTATTTTGTTTATTTGAAGAAAATGAACAACAATACACACCATGGAAACATTTTTGTTTGATTCGTGTCGAGTGAGATTTTCACCTAGAACCCAAAGGGGGGGGTATTGGCACTTTTCATGGAAAAATGTGTAAAATTAAAATTTCTAAAAATGAAATAAATGCCTTCTATACACCTCAAACATTCACTCTATAATGGAAGATTGTTGTTTTTCGCAATATTTTTGGAAATTTGGGCTCTTTTACTAACATTAACACTTGCGCTGAGGCATCTTTTATGGTCATTTCTTGTCTTCAATGATTTATTCTGGGTTTTATTTTGTTTATTTGAAGAAAATGAACAACAATACACACCATGGAAACATTTTTGTTTCATTCGGGTCGAGTCAGATTTTCACCTAGAACCCAAAGGGGGGGGTATTGGCACTTTTCATGGAAAAATCTGAAAAATTAAAATTTCTAAAAATGAAATAAATGCCTTCTATACACCTCAAGGATTCACTCTATAATGGAAGATTGTTGTTTTTCGCAATATTTTTGGAAATTTGGGCTCTTTTACTAACATTGACTCTTGCGCTGTGGCATCTTTTATGCTCATTTCTTGTCTTTAATGATTTATTCTGGGTTTTATTTTGTTTATATGAAGAAAATGAACAACAATACACACCATGGAAACATTTTTGTTTGATTCGTGTCGAGTGAGATTTTCACCTAGAACCCAAAGGGGGGGGTATTGGCACTTTTCATGGAAAAATGTGTAAAATTAAAATTTCTAAAAATGAAATAAATGCCTTCTATACACCTCAAACATTCACTCTATAATTAAAGATTGTTGTTTTTGGCAATATTTTTGGAAATTTGGGCTCTTTTACTAACATTAACACTTGCGCTGAGGCATCTTTTATGGTCATTTCTTGTCTTCAATGATTTATTCTGGGTTTTATTTTGTTTATTTGAAGAAAATGAACAACAATACACACCATGGAAACATTTTTGTTTCATTCGGGTCGAGTCAGATTTTCACCTAGAACCCAAAGGGGGGCACTTTTCATGGAAAAATGTGAAAAATTAAAATTTCTAAATATGAAATAAATGCCTTCTATACAACTCAAACATTCACTCTATAATGGAAGATTGTTGTTTTTCGCAATATTTTTGGAAATTGGGGTCTTTTACTAACATTAACACTTACGCTGAGGCATCTTTTATGCTTATTTCTTGTTTTTAATGATTTATTCTGGGTTTTATTTTGTTTATTTGAAGAAAATGAACAACAATACACACCATGGAAACATTTTTGTTTGATTCGAGACGAGTGAGATTTTCACCTAGAACCCAAAGGGGGGGTTTATTGGCACTTTTCATGGAAAAATGTGAAAATTAAAATTTCTAAAAATGAAATAAATGCCTTCTATACACCTCAAACATTCACTCTATTATGGAAGATTGTTGTTTTTCGCAATATTTTTGGAAATTTGGGCTCTTTTACTAACATTAACACTTGCGCTGAGGCATCTTTTATGCTCATTTCTTGTCTTTAATGATTTATTCTGGGTTTTATTTTGTTTATATGAAGAAAATGAACAACAATACACACTATGGAAACATTTTTGTTTGATTCGTGTCGAGTGAGATTTTCACCTAGAACCCAAAGGGGGGGTATTGGCACTTTTCATGGAAAAATGTGTAAAATTAAAATTTCTAAAAATGAAATAAATGCCTTCTATACACCTCAAACATTCACTCTATAATTTAAGATTGTTGTTTTTCGCAATATTTTTGGAAATTTGGGCTCTTTTACTAACATTAACTCTTGCGCTGAGGCATCTTTTATGCTCATTTCTTGTCTTTAATGATTTATTCTGGGTTTTATTTTGTTTATATGAAGAAAATGAACAACAATACACACCATGGAAACATTTTTGTTTGATTCGTGTCGAGTGAGATTTTCACCTAGAACCCAAAGGGGGGTGTATTGGCACTTTTCATGGAAAAATGTGTAAAATTAAAATTTCTAAAAATGAATTAAATGCCATCTATACACCTCAAACATTCACTCTATAATTAAAGATTGTTGTTTTTCGCAATATTTTTGGAAATTTGGGCTCTTTTACTAACATTAACACTTGCGCTGAGGCATCTTTTATGGTCATTTCTTGTCTTCAATGATTTATTCTGGGTTTTATTTTGTTTATTTGAAGAAAATGAACAACAATACACACCATGGAAACATTTTTGTTTCATTCGGGTCGAGTCAGATTTTCACCTAGAACCCAAAGGGGGGGGTATTGGCACTTTTCATGGAAAAATGTGAAAAATTAAAATTTCTAAAAATGAAATAAATGCCTTCTATACAACTCAAACATTCACTCTATAATGGAAGATTGTTGTTTTTCGCAATATTTTTGGAAATTTGGGCTCTTTTACTAACATTAACACTTGCGCTGAGGCATCTTTTATGCTCATTTCTTGTCTTCAATGATTTATTCTGGGTTTTATTTTGTTTATTTGAAGAAAATGAACAACAATACACACCAAGGAAACATTTTTGTTTGATTCGTGTCGAGTGAGATTTTCACCTAGAACCCAAAGGGGGGGGTATTGGCACTTTTCATGGAAAAATGTGAAAAATTAAAATTTCTAAAATGAAATAAATGCCTTCTATACACCTCAAACATTCACTCTATTATGGAAGATTGTTGTTTTTCGCAATATTTTTGGAAATTTGGGCTCTTTTACTAACATTAACACTTGCGCTGAGGCATCTTTTATGCTCATTTCTTGTCTTCAATGATTTATTCTGGGTTTTATTTTGTTTATTTGAAGAAAATGAACAACAATACACACCATGGAAACATTTTTGTTTGATTCGTGTCGAGTGAGATTTTCACCTAGAACCCAAAGGGGGGGGTATTGGCACTTTTCATGGAAAAATGTGAAAAGTTAAAATTTCTAAAAATGAAATAAATGCCTTCTATACAACTCAAACATTCACTCTATAATGGAAGATTGTTGTTTTTCGCAATATTTTTGGAAATTGGGGTCTTTTACTAACATTAACACTTACGCTGAGGCATCTTTTATGCTTATTTCTTGTCTTTAATGATTTATTCTGGGTTTTATTTTGTTTATTTGAAGAAAATGAACAACAATACACACCATGGAAACATTTTTGTTTGATTCGTGTCGAGTGAGATTTTCACCTAGAACCCAAAGGGGGGGGTATTGGCACTTTTCATGGAAAAATGTGTAAAATTAAAATTTCTAAAAATGAAATAAATGCCTTCTATACACCTCAAACATTCACTCTATAATGGAAGATTGTTGTTTTTCGCAATATTTTTGGAAATTTGGGCTCTTTTACTAACATTAACACTTGCGCTGAGGCATCTTTTATGGTCATTTCTTGTCTTCAATGATTTATTCTGGGTTTTATTTTGTTTATTTGAAGAAAATGAACAACAATACACACCATGGAAACATTTTTGTTTCATTCGGGTCGAGTCAGATTTTCACCTAGAACCCAAAGGGGGGGGTATTGGCACTTTTCATGGAAAAATCGGAAAAATTAAAATTTCTAAAAATGAAATAAATGCCTTCTATACACCTCAAGGATTCACTCTATAATGGAAGATTGTTGTTTTTCGCAATATTTTTGGAAATTTGGGCTCTTTTACTAACATTGACTCTTGCGCTGTGGCATCTTTTATGCTCATTTCTTGTCTTTAATGATTTATTCTGGGTTTTATTTTGTTTATATGAAGAAAATGAACAACAATACACACCATGGAAACATTTTTGTTTGATTCGTGTCGAGTGAGATTTTCACCTAGAACCCAAAGGGGGGGGTATTGGCACTTTTCATGGAAAAATGTGTAAAATTAAAATTTCTAAAAATGAAATAAATGCCTTCTATACACCTCAAACATTCACTCTATAATTAAAGATTGTTGTTTTTGGCAATATTTTTGGAAATTTGGGCTCTTTTACTAACATTAACACTTGCGCTGAGGCATCTTTTATGGTCATTTCTTGTCTTCAATGATTTATTCTGGGTTTTATTTTGTTTATTTGAAGAAAATGAACAACAATACACACCATGGAAACATTTTTGTTTCATTCGGGTCGAGTCAGATTTTCACCTAGAACCCAAAGGGGGGCACTTTTCATGGAAAAATGTGAAAAATTAAAATTTCTAAATATGAAATAAATGCCTTCTATACAACTCAAACATTCACTCTATAATGGAAGATTGTTGTTTTTCGCAATATTTTTGGAAATTGGGGTCTTTTACTAACATTAACACTTACGCTGAGGCATCTTTTATGCTTATTTCTTGTCTTTAATGATTTATTCTGGGTTTTATTTTGTTTATTTGAAGAAAATTAACAACAATACACACCATGGAAACATTTTTGTTTGATTCGAGACGAGTGAGATTTTCACCTAGAACCCAAAGGGGGGGTTTATTGGCACTTTTCATGGAAAAATGTGAAAATTAAAATTTCTAAAAATGAAATAAATGCCTTCTATACACCTCAAACATTCACTCTATTATGGAAGATTGTTGTTTTTCGCAATATTTTTGGAAATTTGGGCTCTTTTACTAACATTAACACTTGCGCTGAGGCATCTTTTATGCTCATTTCTTGTCTTTAATGATTTATTCTGGGTTTTATTTTGTTTATATGAAGAAAATGAACAACAATACACACCATGGAAACATTTTTGTTTGATTCGTGTCGAGTGAGATTTTCACCTAGAACCCAAAGGGGGGGAATTGGCACTTTTCATGGAAAAATGTGTAAAATTAAAATTTCTAAAAATGAAATAAATGCCTTCTATACACCTCAAACATTCACTCTATAATTTAAGATTGTTGTTTTTCGCAATATTTTTGGAAATTTGGGCTCTTTTACTAACATTAACTCTTGCGCTGAGGCATCTTTTATGCTCATTTCTTGTCTTTAATGATTTATTCTGGGTTTTATTTTGTTTATTTGAATAAAATGAACAACAATACACACCATGGAAACATTTTTGTTTGATTCGTGTCGAGTGAGATTTTCACCTAGAACCCAAAGGGGGGGGTATTGGCACTTTTCATGGAAAAATGTGTAAAATTAAAATTTCTAAAAATGAAATAAATGCCTTCTATACACCTCAAACATTCACTCTATAATGGAAGATTGTTGTTTTTCGCAATATTTTTGGAAATTTGGGCTCTTTTACTAACATTAACACTTGCGCTGAGGCATCTTTTATGGTCATTTCTTGTCTTCAATGATTTATTCTGGGTTTTATTTTGTTTATTTGAAGAAAATGAACAACAATACACACCATGGAAACATTTTTGTTTCATTCGGGTCGAGTCAGATTTTCACCTAGAACCCAAAGGGGGGGGTATTGGCACTTTTCATGGAAAAATCTGAAAAATTAAAATTTCTAAAAATGAAATAAATGCCTTCTATACACCTCAAGGATTCACTCTATAATGGAAGATTGTTGTTTTTCGCAATATTTTTGGAAATTTGGGCTCTTTTACTAACATTGACTCTTGCGCTGTGGCATCTTTTATGCTCATTTCTTGTCTTTAATGATTTATTCTGGGTTTTATTTTGTTTATATGAAGAAAATGAACAACAATACACACCATGGAAACATTTTTGTTTGATTCGTGTCGAGTGAGATTTTCACCTAGAACCCAAAGGGGGGGGTATTGGCACTTTTCATGGAAAAATGTGTAAAATTAAAATTTCTAAAAATGAAATAAATGCCTTCTATACACCTCAAACATTCACTCTATAATTAAAGATTGTTGTTTTTGGCAATATTTTTGGAAATTTGGGCTCTTTTACTAACATTAACACTTGCGCTGAGGCATCTTTTATGGTCATTTCTTGTCTTCAATGATTTATTCTGGGTTTTATTTTGTTTATTTGAAGAAAATGAACAACAATACACACCATGGAAACATTTTTGTTTCATTCGGGTCGAGTCAGATTTTCACCTAGAACCCAAAGGGGGGCACTTTTCATGGAAAAATGTGAAAAATTAAAATTTCTAAATATGAAATAAATGCCTTCTATACAACTCAAACATTCACTCTATAATGGAAGATTGTTGTTTTTCGCAATATTTTTGGAAATTTGGGCTCTTTTACTAACATTAACACTTACGCTGAGGCATCTTTTATGCTTATTTCTTGTTTTTAATGATTTATTCTGGGTTTTATTTTGTTTATTTGAAGAAAATGAACAACAATACACACCATGGAAACATTTTTGTTTGATTCGAGACGAGTGAGATTTTCACCTAGAACCCAAAGGGGGGGTTTATTGGCACTTTTCATGGAAAAATGTGAAAATTAAAATTTCTAAAAATGAAATAAATGCCTTCTATACACCTCAAACATTCACTCTATTATGGAAGATTGTTGTTTTTCGCAATATTTTTGGAAATTTGGGCTCTTTTACTAACATTAACACTTGCGCTGAGGCATCTTTTATGCTCATTTCTTGTCTTTAATGATTTATTCTGGGTTTTATTTTGTTTATATGAAGAAAATGAACAACAATACACACTATGGAAACATTTTTGTTTGATTCGTGTCGAGTGAGATTTTCACCTAGAACCCAAAGGGGGGGTATTGGCACTTTTCATGGAAAAATGTGTAAAATTAAAATTTCTAAAAATGAAATAAATGCCTTCTATACACCTCAAACATTCACTCTATAATTTAAGATTGTTGTTTTTCGCAATATTTTTGGAAATTTGGGCTCTTTTACTAACATTAACTCTTGCGCTGAGGCATCTTTTATGCTCATTTCTTGTCTTTAATGATTTATTCTGGGTTTTATTTTGTTTATATGAAGAAAATGAACAACAATACACACCATGGAAACATTTTTGTTTGATTCGTGTCGAGTGAGATTTTCACCTAGAACCCAAAGGGGGGGGTATTGGCACTTTTCATGGAAAAATGTGTAAAATTAAAATTTCTAAAAATGAAATAAATGCCTTCTATACACCTCAAACATTCACTCTATAATTAAAGATTGTTGTTTTTCGCAATATTTTTGGAAATTTGGGCTCTTTTACTAACATTAACACTTGCGCTGAGGCATCTTTTATGGTCATTTCTTGTCTTCAATGATTTATTCTGGGTTTTATTTTGTTTATTTCAAGAAAATGAACAACAATACACACCATGGAAACATTTTTGTTTCATTCGGGTCGAGTCAGATTTTCACCTAGAACCCAAAGGGGGGGGTATTGGCACTTTTCATGGAAAAATGTGAAAAATTCAAATTTCTAAAAATGAAATAAATGCCTTCTATACAACTCAAACATTCACTCTATAATGGAAAATTGTTGTTTTTCGCAATATTTTTGGAAATTTGGGCTCTTTTACTAACATTAACACTTGCGCTGAGGCATCTTTTATGGTCATTTCTTGTCTTCAATGATTTATTCTGGGTTTTATTTTGTTTATTTAAAGAAAATGAACAACAATACACACCATGGAAACATTTTTGTTTGATTCGTGTCGAGTTAGATTTTCACCTATATCCCAAAGGGGGGGGTATTGGCACTTTTCATGGAAAAATGTGAAAAATTAAAATTTTTAAAAATGAAATAAATGCCTTCTATACAACTCAAACATTCACTCTATAATGGAAGATTGTTGTTTTTCGGAATATTTTTGGAAATTTGGGCTCTTTTACTAACATTAACACTTGCGCTGAGGCATCTTTTATACTCATTTCTTGTCTTCAATGATTTATTCTGGGTTTTATTTTGTTTAATTGAAGAAAATGAACAACAATACACACCATGGAAACATTTTTGTTTGATTCGTGTCGAGTGAGATTTTCACCTAGAACCCAAAGGGGGGGGTATTGGCACTTTTCATGGAAAAATGTGAAAAATTAAAATTTGCAAAAATGAAATAAATGCCTTCTATACACCTCAAACATTCACTCTATTATGGAAGATTGTTGTTTTTCACAATATTTTTGGAAATTTGGGCTCTTTTACTAACATTAACACTTGCGCTGAGGCATCTTTTATGGTCATTTCTTGTCTTCAATAATTTATTCTGGGTTTTATTTTGTTTATTTGAAGAAAATGAACAACAATACACACCATGGAAACATTTTTGTTTGATTCGCGTCGAGTCAGATTTTCACCTAGAACCCAAAGGGGGGGGTATTGGCACTTTTCATGGAAAAATGTGAAAAATAAAAATTTCTAAAAATGAAATAAATGCCTTCTATACAACTCAAACATTCACTCTATAATGGAAGATTGTTGTTTTTCGCAATATTTTTGGAAATTTGGGCTCTTTTACTAACATTAACACTTGCGCTGAGGCATCTTTTATGCTCATTTCTTGTCTTTAATGATTTATTCTGGGTTTTATTTTGTTTATTTGAAGAAAATGAACAACAATACACACCCTTGGAAACATTTTTGTTTGATTTGGGTCGATTCAGATTTTCACCTAGAACCCAAAGGGGGGGGGTATTGGCACTTTTCATGGAAAAAAATGAAAAATTAAAATTTCTAAAAATGAAATAAATGCCTTCTATACACCTCAAACATTCACTCTATAATGGAAGATTGTTGTTTTTCGCAATATTTTTGGAAATTTGGGCTCTTTTACTAACATTAACTCTTGTCCTGAGGCATCTTTTATGCTCATTTCTTGTCTTTAATGATTTATTCTGGGTTTTATTTTGTTTATATGAAGAAAATGAACAACAATACACACCATGGAAACATTTTTGTTTGATTCGTGTCGAGTGAGATTTTCACCTAGAACCCAAAGGGGGGGGTATTGGCACTTTTCATGGAAAAATGTGTAAAATTAAAATTTCTAAAAATGAAATAAATGCCTTCTCTACACCTCAAACATTCACTCTATAATTTTAAATTGTTGTTTTTCGCAATATTTTTGGAAATTTGGGCTCTTTTACTAACATTAACACTTGCGCTGAGGCATCTTTTATGGTCATTTCTTGTCTTCAATGATTTATTCTGGGTTTTATTTTGTTTATTTGAAGAAAATGAACAACAATACACACCATGGAAACATTTTTGTTTGATTCGTGTCGAGTGAGATTTTCACCTAGAACCCAAAGGGGGGGGTATTGGCACTTTTCATGGAAAAATGTGAAAAATTAAAATTTGCAAAAATGAAATAAATGCCTTCTATACACCTCAAACATTCACTCTATTATGGAAGATTGTTGTTTTTCACAATATTTTTGGAAATTTGGGCTCTTTTACTAACATTAACACTTGCGCTGAGGCATCTTTTATGGTCATTTCTTGTCTTCAATAATTTATTCTGGGTTTTATTTTGTTTATTTGAAGAAAATGAACAACAATACACACCATGGAAACATTTTTGTTTGATTCGCGTCGAGTCAGATTTTCACCTAGAACCCAAAGGGGGGGGTATTGGCACTTTTCATGGAAAAATGTGAAAAATAAAAATTTCTAAAAATGAAATAAATGCCTTCTATACAACTCAAACATTCACTCTATAATGGAAGATTGTTGTTTTTCGCAATATTTTTGGAAATTTGGGCTCTTTTACTAACATTAACACTTGCGCTGAGGCATCTTTTATGCTCATTTCTTGTCTTTAATGATTTATTCTGGGTTTTATTTTGTTTATTTGAAGAAAATGAACAACAATACACACCCTTGGAAACATTTTTGTTTGATTTGGGTCGATTCAGATTTTCACCTAGAACCCAAAGGGGGGGGGTATTGGCACTTTTCATGGAAAAAAATGAAAAATTAAAATTTCTAAAAATGAAATAAATGCCTTCTATACACCTCAAACATTCACTCTATAATGGAAGATTGTTGTTTTTCGCAATATTTTTGGAAATTTGGGCTCTTTTACTAACATTAACTCTTGCGCTGAGGCATCTTTTATGCTCATTTCTTGTCTTTAATGATTTATTCTGGGTTTTATTTTGTTTATATGAAGAAAATGAACAACAATACACACCATGGAAACATTTTTGTTTGATTCGTGTCGAGTGAGATTTTCACCTAGAACCCAAAGGGGGGGGGTATTGGCACTTTTCATGGAAAAATGTGTAAAATTAAAATTTCTAAAAATGAAATAAATGCCTTCTCTACACCTCAAACATTCACTCTATAATTTAAAATTGTTGTTTTTCGCAATATTTTTGGAAATTTGGGCTCTTTTACTAACATTAACACTTGCGCTGAGGCATCTTTTATGGTCATTTCTTGTCTTCAATGATTTATTCTGGGTTTTATTTTGTTTATTTGAAGAAAATGAACAACAATACACACCATGGAAACATTTTTGTTTCATTCGGGTCGAGTCAGATTTTCACCTAGAACCCAAAGGGGGGGGTATTGGCACTTTTCATGGAAAAATATGAAAAATTAAAATTTCTAAAAATGAAATAAATGCCTTCTATACACCTCAAACATTCACTCTATAATGGAAGATTGTTGTTTTTCGCAATATTTTTGGAAATTTGGGCTCTTTTACTAAAATTAACTCTTGCGCTGAGGCATCTTTTATGCTCATTTCTTGTCTTTAATGATTTATTCTGGGTTTTATTATGTTTATATGAAGAAAATGAACAACAATACACACCATGGAAACATTTTTGTTTGATTCGTGTCGAGTGAGATTTTCACCTAGGACCCAAAGGGGGGGGTATTGGCACTTTTCATGGAAAAATGTGTAAAATTAAAATTTCTAAAAATGAATTAAATGCCTTCTATACACCTCAAACATTCACTCTATTATGGAAGATTGTTGTTTTTCACAATATTTTTGGAAATTTGGGCTCTTTTACTAACATTAACACTTGCGCTGAGGCATCTTTTATGGTCATTTCTTGTCTTCAATAATTTATTCTGGGTTTTATTTTGTTTATTTGAAGAAAATTAACAACAATACACACCATGGAAACATTTTTGTTTGATTCGCGTCGAGTCAGATTTTCACCTAGAACCCAAAGGGGGGGGTATTGGCACTTTTCATGGAAAAATGTGAAAAATAAAAATTTCTAAAAATGAAATAAATGCCTTCTATACAACTCAAACATTCACTCTATAATGGAAGATTGTTGTTTTTCGCAATATTTTTGGAAATTTGGGCTCTTTTACTAACATTAACACTTGCGCTGAGGCATCTTTTATGCTCATTTCTTGTCTTTAATGATTTATTCTGGGTTTTATTTTGTTTATTTGAAGAAAATGAACAACAACACACACCCTTGGAAACATTTTTGTTTGATTTGGGTCGAGTCAGATTTTCACCTAGAACCCAAAGGGGGGGGGTATTGGCACTTTTCATGGAAAAAAATGAAAAATTAAAATTTCTAAAAATGAAATAAATGCCTTCTATACACCTCAAACATTCACTCTATAATTTAAAATTGTTGTTTTTCGCAATATTTTTGGAAATTTGGGCTCTTTTACTAACATTAACACTTGCGCTGAGGCATCTTTTATGGTCATTTCTTGTCTTCAATGATTTATTCTGGGTTTTATTTTGTTTATTTGAAGAAAATGAACAACAATACACACCATGGAAACATTTTTGTTTCATTCGGGTCGAGTCAGATTTTCACCTAGAACCCAAAGGGGGGGGTATTGGCACTTTTCATGGAAAAAAATGAAAAATTAAAATTTCTAAAAATGAAATAAATGCCTTCTATACACCTCAAACATTCACTCTATAATGGAAGATTGTTGTTTTTCGCAATATTTTTGGAAATTTGGGCTCTTTTACTAACATTAACTCTTGCGCTGAGGCATCTTTTATGCTCATTTCTTGTCTTTAATGATTTATTCTGGGTTTTATTTTGTTTATATGAAGAAAATGAACAACAATACACACCATGGAAACATTTTTGTTTGATTCGTGTTGAGTGAGATTTTCACCTAGAACCCAAAGGGGGGTGTATTGGCACTTTTCATGGAAAAATGTGTAAAATTAAAATTTCTAAAAATGAATTAAATGCCATCTATACACCTCAAACATTCACTCTATAATTAAAGATTGTTGTTTTTCGCAATATTTTTGGAAATTTGGGCTCTTTTACTAATATTAACACTTGCGCTGAGGCATCTTTTATGGTCATTTCTTGTCTTCAATGATTTATTCTGGGTTTTATTTTGTTTATTTGAAGAAAATGAACAACAATACACACCATGGAAACATTTTTGTTTCATTCGGGTCGAGTCAGATTTTCACCTAGAACCCAAAGGGGGGGGTATTGGCACTTTTCATGGAAAAATGTGAAAAATTAAAATTTCTAAAAATGAAATAAATGCCTTCTATACAACTCAAACATTCACTCTATAATGGAAGATTGTTGTTTTTCGCAATATTTTTGGAAATTTGGGCTCTTTTACTAACATTAACACTTGCGCTGAGGCATCTTTTATGCTCATTTCTTGTCTTCAATGATTTATTCTGGGTTTTATTTTGTTTATTTGAAGAAAATGAACAACAATACACACCAAGGAAACATTTTTGTTTGATTCGTGTCGAGTGAGATTTTCACCTAGAACCCAAAGGGGGGGGGGGTATTGGCACTTTTCATGGAAAAATGTGAAAAATTAAAATTTCTAAAAATGAAATAAATGCCTTCTATACACCTCAAACATTCACTCTATTATGGAAGATTGTTGTTTTTCGCAATATTTTTGGAAATTTGGGCTCTTTTACTAACATTAACACTTGCGCTGAGGCATCTTTTATGCTCATTTCTTGTCTTCAATGATTTATTCTGGGTTTTATTTTGTTTATTTGAAGAAAATGAACAACAATACACACCATGGAAACATTTTTGTTTGATTCGTGTCGAGTGAGATTTTCACCTAGAACCCAAAGGGGGGGTATTGGCACTTTTCATGGAAAAATGTGAAAAGTTAAAATTTCTAAAAATGAAATAAATGCCTTCTATACAACTCAAACATTCACTCTATAATGGAAGATTGTTGTTTTTCGCAATATTTTTGGAAATTGGGGTCTTTTACTAACATTAACACTTACGCTGAGGCATCTTTTATGCTTATTTCTTGTCTTTAATGATTTATTCTGGGTTTTATTTTGTTTATTTGAAGAAAATGAACAACAATACACACCATTGAAACATTTTTGTTTGATTCGTGTCGAGTGAGATTTTCACCTAGAACCCAAAGGGGGGGGTATTGGCACTTTTCATGGAAAAATGTGTAAAATTAAAATTTCTAAAAATGAAATAAATGCCTTCTATACACCTCAAACATTCACTCTATAATGGAAGATTGTTGTTTTTCGCAATATTTTTGGAAATTTGGGCTCTTTTACTAACATTAACACTTGCGCTGAGGCATCTTTTATGGTCATTTCTTGTCTTCAATGATTTATTCTGGGTTTTATTTTGTTTATTTGAAGAAAATGAACAACAATACACACCATGGAAACATTTTTGTTTCATTCGGGTCGAGTCAGATTTTCACCTAGAACCCAAAGGGGGGGGTATTGGCACTTTTCATGGAAAAATCTGAAAAATTAAAATTTCTAAAAATGAAATAAATGCCTTCTATACACCTCAAGGATTCACTCTATAATGGAAGATTGTTGTTTTTCGCAATATTTTTGGAAATTTGGGCTCTTTTACTAACATTGACTCTTGCGCTGTGGCATCTTTTATGCTCATTTCTTGTCTTTAATGATTTATTCTGGGTTTTATTTTGTTTATATGAAGAAAATGAACAACAATACACACCATGGAAACATTTTTGTTTGATTCGTGTCGAGTGAGATTTTCACCTAGAACCCAAAGGGGGGGGTATTGGCACTTTTCATGGAAAAATGTGTAAAATTAAAATTTCTAAAAATGAAATAAATGCCTTCTATACACCTCAAACATTCACTCTATAATTAAAGATTGTTGTTTTTCGCAATATTTTTGGAAATTTGGGCTCTTTTACTAACATTAACACTTGCGCTGAGGCATCTTTTATGGTCATTTCTTGTCTTCAATGATTTATTCTGGGTTTTATTTTGTTTATTTGAAGAAAATGAACAACAATACACACCATGGAAACATTTTTGTTTCATTCGGGTCGAGTCAGATTTTCACCTAGAACCCAAAGGGGGGCACTTTTCATGGAAAAATGTGAAAAATTAAAATTTCTAAATATGAAATAAATGCCTTCTATACACCTCAAACATTCACTCTATTATGGAAGATTGTTGTTTTTCGCAATATTTTTGGAAATTTGGGCTCTTTTACTAACATTAACACTTGCGCTGAGGCATCTTTTATGCTCATTTCTTGTCTTTAATGATTTATTCTGGGTTTTATTTTGTTTATTTGATGAAAATGAAAAACAATACACACCATGGAAACATTTTTGTTTGATTCGTGTCGAGTGAGATTTTCACCTAGAACCCAAAGGGGGGGTATTGGCACTTTTCATGGAAAAATGTGAAAATTAAAATTTCTAAAAATAAAATAAATGCCTTCTATACACCTCAAATATTGACTCTAAAATGGAAGATTGTTGTTTTTCGCAATATTTTTGGAAATTGGGGTCTTTTACTAACATTAACACTTGCGCTGAGGCATCTTTTATGCTTATTTCTTGTCTTTAATGATTTATTCTGGGTTTTATTTTGTTTATTTGAAGAAAATGAACAACAATACACACCATGGAAACATTTTTGTTTGATTCGTGTCGAGTGAGATTTTCACCTAGAACCCAAAGGGGGGGGTATTGGCACTTTTCATGGAAAAATGTGAAAAATTAAAATTTCTAAAAATGAAATAAATGCCTTCTATACACCTCAAACATTCATTCTATAATTAAAGATTGTTGTTTTTCACAATATTTTTGGAAATTTGGGCTCTTTTACTAACATTAACACTTGCGCTGAGGCATCTTTTATGGTAATTTCTTGTCTTCAATGATTTATTCTGGGTTTTATTTTGTTTATTTGAAGAAAATGAACAACAATACACACCATGGAAACATTTTTGTTTCATTCGGGTCGAGTCAGATTTTCACCTAGAACCCAAAGGGGGGGGTATTGGCACTTTTCATGGAAAAATGTGAAAAATTAAAATTTCTAAAAATGAAATAAATGCCTTCTATACAACTCAAACATTCACCCTATAATGGAAGATTGTTGTTTTTCGCAATATTTTTGGAAATTTGGGCTCTTTTACTAACATTAACACTTGCGCTGAGGCATCTTTTATGCTCATTTCTGGTCTTCAATGATTTATTCTGGGTTTTATTTTTTTTATTTGAAGAAAATGAACAACAATACACACCATGGAAACATTTTTGTTTGATTCGTGTCGAGTGAGATTTTCACCTAGAACCCAAAGGGGGGGGTATTAGCACTTTTCATGGAAAAATGTGAAAAATTAAAATTTCTAAAAATGAAATAAATGCCTTCTATACACCTCAAACATTCACTCTATTATGGAAGATTGTTGTTTTTCGCAATATTTTTGGAAATTTGGGCTCTTTTACTAACATTAACACTTATGCTGAGGCATCTTTTATGCTTATTTCTTGTCTTTCAATGATTTATTCTGGGTTTTATTTTGTTTATTTGAAGAAAATGAACAACAATACACACCATGGAAACATTTTTGTTTGATTCGTGTCGAGTCAGATTTTCACCTAGAACCCAAAGGGGGGGGTATTGGCACTTTTCATGGAAAAATGTGTAAAATTAAAATTTCTAAAAATGAAATAAATGCCTTCTATACACCTCAAACATTCACTCTATAATGGAAGATTGTTGTTTTTCGCAATATTTTTGGAAATTTGGGCTCTTTTACTAACATTAACTCTTGCGCTGAGGCATCTTTTATGCTCATTTCTTGTCTTTAATGATTTATTCTGGGTTTTATTTTGTTTATATGAGAAAATGAACAACAATACACACCATGGAAACATTTTTGATTGATTCGTGTCGAGTGAGATTTTCACCTAGAACCCAAAGGGGGGGGTATTGGCACTTTTCATGGAAAAATGTGAAAATTAAAATTTCTAAAAATGAAATAAATGCCTTCTATACACCTCAAACATTCACTCTATTATGGAAGATTGTTGTTTTTCGCAATATTTTTGGAAATTTGGGCTCTTTTACTAACATTAACACTTGCGCTGAGGCATCTTTTATGCTCATTTCTTGTCTTTAATGATTTATTCTGGGTTTTATTTTGTTTATTTGATGAAAATGAACAACAATACACACCATGGAAACATTTTTGTTTGATTCGTGTCGAGTGAGATTTTCACCTAGAACCCAAAGGGGGGGGGTATTGGCACTTTTCATGGAAAAATGTGAAAATTAAAATTTCTAAAAATAAAATAAATGCCTTCTATACACCTCAAACATTGACTCTAAAATGGAAGATTGTTGTTTTTCGCAATATTTTTGGAAATTGGGGTCTTTTACTAACATTAACACTTGCGCTGAGGCATCTTTTATGCTTATTTCTTGTCTTTAATGATTTATTCTGGGTTTTATTTTGTTTATTTGAAGAAAATGAACAACAATACACACCATGGAAACATTTTTGTTTGATTCGTGTCGAGTGAGATTTTCACCTAGAACCCAAAGGGGGGGGGGGTATTGGCACTTTTCATGGAAAAATGTGAAAATTAAAATTTCTAAAAATAAAATAAATGCCTTCTATACACCTCAAATATTGACTCTAAAATGGAAGATTGTTGTTTTTCGCAATATTTTTGGAAATTGGGGTCTTTTACTAACATTAACACTTGCGCTGAGGCATCTTTTATGCTTATTTCTTGTCTTTAATGATTTATTCTGGGTTTTATTTTGTTTATTTGAAGAAAATGAACAACAATACACACCATGGAAACATTTTTGTTTGATTTGTGTCGAGTGAGATTTTCACCTAGAACCCAAAGGGGGGGTATTGGCACTTTTCATGGAAAAATGTGAAAAATTAAAATTTCTAAAAATGAAATAAATGCCTTCTATACACCTCAAACATTCACTCTATAATGGAAGATTGTTGTTTTTCGCAATATTTTTGGAAATTTGGGCTCTTTTACTAACATTAACTCTTGCGCTGAGGCATCTTTTATGCTCATTTCTTGTCTTTAATGATTTATTCTGGGTTTTATTTTGTTTATTTGAAGAAAATGAACAACAATACACACCATGGAAACATTTTTGTTTGATTCGTGTCGAGTGAGATTTTCACCTAGAACCCAAAGGGGGGGGGGGTATTGGTACTTTTCATGGAAAAATGTGAAAATTAAAATTTCTAAAAATGAAATAAATGCCTTCTATACACCTCAAACATTCACTATATTATGGAAGATTGTTGTTTTTCGCAATATTTTTGGAAATTTGGGCTCTTTTACTAACATTAACACTTGCGCTGAGGCATCTTTTATGCTCATTTCTTGTCTTAAATGATTTATTCTGGGTTTTATTTTGTTTATTTGATGAAAATGAACAACAATACACACCATGGAAACATTTTTGTTTGATTCGTGTCGAGTGAGATTTTCACCTAAAACCCAAAGGGGGGGGTATTGGCACTTTTCATGGAAAAATGTGTAAAATTAAAATTTCTAAAAATGAAATAAATGCCTTCTATACACCTCAAACATTCATTCTATAATTAAAGATTGTTGTTTTTCGCAATATTTATGGAAATTTGGGCTCTTTTACTAACATTAACACTTGCGCTGAGGCATCTTTTATGCTCATTTCTTGTCTTCAATGATTTGTTCTGGGTTTTATTTTGTTTATTTGAAGAAAATGAACAACAATACACACCATGGAAACATTTTTGTTTCATTCGGGTCGAGTCAGATTTTCACCTAGAACCCAAAGGGTATTGGCACTTTTCATGGAAAAATGTGAAAAATTAAAATTTCTAAAAATGAAATAAATGCCTTCTATACACCTCAAACATTCACTCTATAATGGAAGATTGTTGTTTTTCGCAATATTTTTGGAAATTTTTTGGGCTCTTTTACTAAAATTAACTCTTGCGCTGAGGCATCTTTTATGCTCATTTCTTGTCTTTAATGATTTATTCTGGGTTTTATTTTGTTTATATGAAGAAAATGAACAACAATACACACCATGGAAACATTTTTGTTTGATTCGTGTCGAGTGAGATTTTCACCTAGAACCCAAAGGGGGGTGTATTGGCACTTTTCATGGAAAAATGTGTAAAATTAAAATTTCTAAAAATGAATTAAATGCCATCTATACACCTCAAACATTCACTCTATAATTAAAGATTGTTGTTTTTCGCAATATTTTTGGAAATTTGGGCTCTTTTACTAACATTAACACTTGCGCTGAGGCATCTTTTATGGTCATTTCTTGTCTTCAATGAATTATTCTGGGTTTTATTTTGTTTATTTGAAGAAAATGAACAACAATACACACCATGGAAACATTTTTGTTTCATTCGGGTCGAGTCAGATTTTCACCTAGAACCCATAGGGGGGGGTATTGGCACTTTTCATGGAGAAATGTGAAAAATTAAAATTTCTAAAAATGAAATAAATGCCTTCTATACAACTCAAACATTCACTCTATAATGGAAGATTGTTGTTTTTCGCAATATTTTTGGAAATTTGGGCTCTTTTACTAACATTAACACTTGCGCTGAGGCATCTTTTATGCTCATTTCTTGTTTTCAATGATTTATTCTGGGTTTTATTTTGTTTATTTGAAGAAAATGAACAACAATACACACCAAGGAAACATTTTTGTTTGATTCGTGTCGAGTGAGATTTTCACCTAGAACCCAAAGGGGGGGGTATTGGCACTTTTCATGGAAAAATGTGAAAAATTAAAATTTCTAAAAATGAAATAAATGCCTTCTATACACCTCAAACATTCACTCTATTATGGAAGATTGTTGTTTTTCGCAATATTTTTGGAAATTTGGGCTCTTTTACTAACATTAACACTTGCGCTGAGGCATCTTTTATGCTCATTTCTTGTCTTCAATGATTTATTCTGGGTTTTATTTTGTTTATTTGAAGAAAATGAACAACAATACACACCATGGAAACATTTTTGTTTGATTCGTGTCGAGTGAGATTTTCCCCTAGAACCCAAAGGGGGGGGGTATTGGCACTTTTCATGGAAAAATGTGAAAAGTTAAAATTTCTAAAAATGAAATAAATGCCTTCTATACAACTCAAACATTCACTCTATAATGGAAGATTGTTGTTTTTCGCAATATTTTTGGAAATTGGGGTCTTTTACTAACATTAACACTTACGCTGAGGCATCTTTTATGCTTATTTCTTGTCTTTAATGATTTATTCTGGGTTTTATTTTGTTTATTTGAAGAAAATGAACAACAATACACACCATGGAAACATTTTTGTTTGATTCGTGTCGAGTGAGATTTTCACCTAGAACCCAAAGGGGGGGGGTATTGGCACTTTTCATGGAAAAATGTGTAAAATTAAAATTTCTAAAAATGAAATAAATGCCTTCTATACACCTCAAACATTCACTCTATAATGGAAGATTGTTGTTTTTCGCAATATTTTTGGAAATTTGGTCTCTTTTACTAACATTAACACTTGCGCTGAGGCATCTTTTATGGTCATTTCTTGTCTTCAATGATTTATTCTGGGTTTTATTTTGTTTATTTGAAGAAAATGAACAACAATACACACCATGGAAACATTTTTGTTTCATTCGGGTCGAGTCAGATTTTCACCTAGAACCCAAAGGGGGGGGGTATTGGCACTTTTCATGGAAAAATCTGAAAAATTAAAATTTCTAAAAATGAAATAAATGCCTTCTATACACCTCAAGGATTCACTCTATAATGGAAGATTGTTGTTTTTCGCAATATTTTTGGAAATTTGGGCTCTTTTACTAACATTGACTCTTGCGCTGTGGCATCTTTTATGCTCATTTCTTGTCTTTAATGATTTATTCTGGGTTTTATTTTGTTTATATGAAGAAAATGAACAACAATACACACCATGGAAACATTTTTGTTTGATTCGTGTCGAGTGAGATTTTCACCTAGAACCCAAAGGGGGGGGTATTGGCACTTTTCATGGAAAAATGTGTAAAATTAAAATTTCTAAAAATGAAATAAATGCCTTCTATACACCTCAAACATTCACTCTATAATTAAAGATTGTTGTTTTTCGCAATATTTTTGGAAATTTGGGCTCTTTTACTAACATTAACACTTGCGCTGAGGCATCTTTTATGGTCATTTCTTGTCTTCAATGATTTATTCTGGGTTTTATTTTGTTTATTTGAAGAAAATGAACAACAATACACACCATGGAAACATTTTTGTTTCATTCGGGTCGAGTCAGATTTTCACCTAGAACCCAAAGGGGGGCACTTTTCATGGAAAAATGTGAAAAATTAAAATTTCTAAATATGAAATAAATGCCTTCTATACAACTCAAACATTCACTCTATATTGGAAGATTGTTGTTTTTCGCAATATTTTTGGAAATTTGGGCTCTTTTACTAACATTAACACTTGCGCTGAGGCATCTTTTATGCTCATTTCTTGTCTTCAATGATTTATTCTGGGTTTTATTTTGTTTATTTGAAGAAAATTAACAACAATACACACCATGGAAACATTTTTGTTTGATTCGTGTCGAGTGAGATTTTCACCTAGAACCCAAAGGGGGGGTATTGGCACTTTTCATGGAAAAATGTGAAAAATTAAAATTTCTAAAAATGAAATAAATGCCTTCTATACACCTCAAACATTCACTCTATTATGGAAGATTGTTGTTTTTCGCAATATTTTTGGAAATTTGGGCTCTTTTACTAACATTAACACTTGCGCTGAGGCATCTTTTATGGTCATTTCTTGTCTTCAATGATTTATTCTGGGTTTTTATTTTGTTTATTTGAAGAAAATGAACAACAATACACACCATGGAAACATTTTTGTTTCATTCGGGTCGAGTCAGATTTTCACCTAGAACCCAAAGGGGGGGGGTATTGGCACTTTTCATGGAAAAATGTGAAAAGTTAAAATTTCTAAAAATGAAATAAATGCCTTCTATACAACTCAAACATTCACTCTATAATGGAAGATTGTTGTTTTTCGCAATATTTTTGGAAATTGGGGTCTTTTACTAACATTAACACTTACGCTGAGGCATCTTTTATGCTTATTTCTTGTCTTAAATGATTTATTCTGGGTTTTATTTTGTTTATTTGAAGAAAATGAACAACAATACACACCATGGAAACATTTTTGTTTGATTCGAGTCGAGTGAGATTTTCACCTAGAACCCAAAGGGGGGGTTTATTGGCACTTTTCATGGAAAAATGTGAAAATTAAAATTTCTAAAAATGAAATAAATGCCTTCTATACACCTCAAACATTCACTCTATTATGGAAGATTGTTGTTTTTCGCAATATTTTTGGAAATTTGGGCTCTTTTACTAACATTAACACTTGCGCTGAGGCATCTTTTATGCTCATTTCTTGTCTTTAATGATTTATTCTGGGTTTTTATTTTGTTTATTTGATGAAAATGAAAAACAATACACACCATGGAAACATTTTTGTTTGATTCGTGTCGAGTGAGATTTTCACCTAGAACCCAAAGGGGGGGTATTGGCACTTTTCATGGAAAAATGTGAAAATTAAAATTTCTAAAAATAAAATAAATGCCTTCTATACACCTCAAATATTGACTCTAAAATGGAAGATTGTTGTTTTTTCGCAATATTTTTGGAAATTGGGGTCTTTTACTAACATTAACACTTGCGCTGAGGCATCTTTTATGCTTATTTCTTGTCTTTAATGATTTATTCTGGGTTTTATTTTGTTTATTTGAAGAAAATGAACAACAATACACACCATGGAAACATTTTTGTTTGATTCGTGTCGAGTGAGATTTTCACCTAGAACCCAAAGGGGGGGGTATTGGAACTTTTCATGGAAAAATGTGAAAAATTAAATTTTCTAAAAATGAAATAAATGCCTTCTATACACCTCAAACATTCACTCTATAATGGAAGATTGTTGTTTTTCGCAATATTTTTGGAAATTTGGGCTCTTTTACTAAAATTAACTCTTGCGCTGAGGCATCTTTTATGCTCATTTCTTGTCTTTAATGATTTATTCTGGGTTTTATTTTGTTTATATGAAGAAAATGAACAACAATACACACCATGGAAACATTTTTGTTTGATTCGTGTCGAGTGAGATTTTCACCTAGAACCCAAAGGGGGGGGTATTGGCACTTTTCATGGAAAAATGTGTAAAATTAAAATTTCTAAAAATGAAATAAATGCCTTCTATACACCTCAAACATTCATTCTATAATTAAAGATTGTTGTTTTTCGCAATATTTTTGGAAATTTGGGCTCTTTTACTAACATTAACACTTGCGCTGAGGCA
>NW_027287491.1:0-55849 GCF_022747635.1 Hetaerina americana | reverse complement strand
AGAAGGCATAAGCATCACGCTGTGCGCATAAAAGGTCCTTTTCAGGACCAGAACATACTAGAGAGATGTACGCGATAAATGTCATGTGAAAAAAATAATAATAACAATAAACGTAATAAGCATAGCGAATGAAACGTGGAGCTATAATTGGGCTAAGGTAAACGATGGGAAATAAAGCGTATAAAAAGTGAAAGCGTTTGTGCTGAAATGCAACGAAGAATGATTGAAGGTGACACTGCTTCGTTTACAATGTATTTCATAGTCTGTCATAAAATTTCACCTGCAATCTGCCGCTTAACTACGTTATTTCTTGTTAACATGTATGGTTGCAACGGCGCGATACACATTGTCGCCAGTCCGTTGCCACGTGCTTATTCATGTACGGTTGCAACGGCGCGATATACATTGTCGCCAGTCCGTTGCCACGTGCTTATTCCGATTCGCTGACAATGTCTTTAACGTCGGTAAAGGCTCATACAATTTCAACTCTATTATCACCGCCATTTTTCCTGTGCGCTCGAACAGGTCTTACTTTACTATTTATCGCCGTCACATACGCTATAGCGAATAATTTTTCGTTCCGTATGGCAAAGGATTAGCTCCATCTCTGAACATTGTATTGGTCCTTAGAAGGACCTTTTTTATCGACGTACGCCGGGTGTCGGATGGCGATCCCGTCGCGTCGTGTCTAACCGCCAAACCCGTAGAGAGTGCGGCCCTGTCTCTTGAGTGCGTACACGACGTCCATGGCTGTGACGGTCTTCCTCTTGGCGTGTTCGGTGTAGGTGACGGCGTCACGAATAACGTTCTCAAGGAACACCTTGAGCACACCGCGCGTCTCCTCGTAGATGAGTCCGGAGATACGCTTCACTCCACCTCGGCGGGCGAGACGGCGGATGGCCGGCTTGGTGATGCCCTGGATGTTATCGCGGAGAACTTTGCGATGACGTTTGGCTCCTCCCTTTCCCAGGCCTTTTCCTCCCTTGCCGCGTCCAGTCATCTCTGTAGTCTGCTCGTAGTAAGGGCTGCTGTCTGATGACCTGAAATGCACCTTCGCCGGTATTTATAAACGTCGCCGCCGCGGCGATGACGTACCCGACCTCTCCACCAATCAGCGTCGCCCGTACTATCTGGCGCCATTCTCGGAAGTGCTTAAAAGACGGCGTTGACCCGGCTTTTTACAGATCGCAGAAATGGCACGTACGAAGCAGACAGCCCGCAAGTCCACCGGAGGAAAGGCCCCGAGGAAGCAGCTGGCCACCAAGGCCGCTCGCAAGAGCGCGCCGGCGACGGGAGGCGTCAAGAAGCCCCACAGGTACCGCCCCGGTACCGTGGCCCTTCGTGAGATCAGGAGATACCAGAAGAGCACGGAGCTCCTCATCCGCAAGCTGCCCTTCCAGCGCCTGGTGCGTGAGATCGCCCAGGACTTCAAGACCGATCTTCGGTTCCAGAGCTCCGCCGTCATGGCTCTCCAGGAGGCCAGCGAGGCTTACCTAGTGGGTCTCTTTGAGGACACCAACCTCTGCGCCATCCACGCTAAGCGTGTGACCATCATGCCCAAGGACATCCAGCTGGCCCGCCGTATCCGCGGAGAGCGAGCTTAGAAAGCTACTTTCGGCCGAAAAACAAAGGTCCTTTTCAGGACCAGTACATACTTAAAGTTTGAATTTAGCACGATCGCACAATAATTAACGACGATGTAAATCCATTGGAATGATGGACGACATGAAATTTCCTTTGCGCATGGCAAGTGCGTTTGCACGGCTACGCATGAAATGAGATGAAATAAAAGTTCGTGCGATGCTTACCTGACGCGCTTAACGAAAAGAAAACAATACTCCGTGACGTGTTGTTCATTTTACACGTTCTATGAATGTTATTCTTAATTTTTTTTTCGTCCGTCCATGTCGCATCATCAATTTTAAATAGGACCGTTGTTTTTGCATGGCATTAATCATGATAAATGTTAACTTTGGGCGTGCTCAGTGGCGTGGGCATTGAGTGGCAAGCATCTTTGGAAGACATGATGGTCCTAAAAAGGACCGAGATTGGACGCTGTCTGCTGTCCTAGGTGCGCCGGTGGCGAAGCAGTGATGGTTCACTTCTTTTTCTGGGCGGCGGAAGGTTTCTTGGCGGCGGGCTTGGCCTTGGTGGGCGTCTTCTTGGGCTTGGGGGTCTTGGGTTTGGTGGCCGCCTTTTTCGCCTTCGACGGGGACTTTGCCGCCTTGGCGGCGGGTTTCCCAGCCGCCGGCTTCTTCTTTGGCTTGTCCGCCGCCTTCTTCGCCTTCTTGGCTGGTGGCGCGGACTTGCTTCGCTCCTTGGGCGCGGACCTCTTGGTGCCACTGGACGCCTTCTCGGAGGACTTCTTGGCTCCGACCGCTTTCGGTTTCTTTACTCCCGTCTTCTTGACGACCTTTTTCGCCTTGGTCGTCCCGCTGGCTGCCGCGGGTGCGGCCTTCTTGCTGTGGCTCAGCTTGAAGGAACCTGAGGCGCCCTTTCCCTTGGTCTGGACGAGAGTTCCGGCGGTGACGGCCGCCTTGAGGTACTTCTTGATGAAAGGCGAGAGCCTCTCGGCGTCCACTTTGTAGCTGGCTGCGATGTACTTCTTGATGGCTTGAAGGGAAGAGCCACCGCGCTCCTTGAGGCCCTTGACTGCGTTGTTAACCATCTCGGAAGTGGGCGGGTGCGACGGCTTTGCGCGAGCCTTCTTGGCTGCTCCGCCCTTGCTGGCCTTCTTGGAAGCCGCGGAGGTTCCTGAAGAAGGCAGGGGTTTTACTGCGACGGTGCCCGAAGGCTGGGCTGCCGGTGGTGCGGCTGCCGCTGCTCCAGATGCTGCGTCTGCCATGTTATCGGCTGCTGCGTGATGATAGAAAGAGAAAATTACCAAGACATGGATTTCATACGAAAGTCCACCTTGCTATCGTACCATTTCGGAGCAAAATACGATCTCTTCCTCTCGCCTCCGGTGCGCTTCTCGGATTGTTTGTACTCCACTCCTCCTCCGACTTTCGCGTTTCGGAGAGTGTCGGGGGCGCGTAACGAGGGCGCCTTGCGCCGCGGCGCCCGTCAGGGTTCCACCCTGTCGGCCGTGGCGGCGCCAGGCGTTTGGCGAGCCCAGTTCGTGTGCAGCGGGTCGTCAAAATACGGGTTGTCGTCCTGTCGAAGGCGTACCCGGGAATAAACGTTGCACACGTTTCTACCGGGGTCGATTCCTCGAGATCCGAGGTAACGTACGTTCGAGGCCATCCTTCACCTGGTATTGGACGCGCTCGCGACCCGGTGGGCCGCGCGCCGGCCGCGGAAAGCGGCCCCGAGAAGACGGTCCCTTCGGACGCCTTCCCCCTGACTCGGCGCCTGTCAAACCTTCCTCCTGTTCCTCCCCGGTGCCTGTCCCGTAAGCGGACGTTTATGCATTTTTCGACGACTCGGGGGCGTCGCGACGCACCCACCTCCCGCGCCCGTGGGAAAGGATTATCGAGTCGCAAATGGAGACGGAGTCACCCGTTAAGCGCACGCCTTACGACGCGTCCGCGTGGGCTTCGAAATGGTTGCATGGGGTGGCCGAAGGGGAAAAAGAAATGAACTGTACGCACGCGAATGGGACGTCAAAGTTCACGTACAACAAAGTCGAGGATGGCGCCGAATTATGCTTTAGCCCCGTGAGCGGGCGGGAAAAACAATGTAGTAGCCGAGGGCGCGCAGTGGCGACCCGGCCGTGACGAGTTTGCTCCGTCTCCAACGGCTTCGGACGTCGGTACCTCGTTGCGGGATGATGAATTTGTAGCAACCGGCATGTCATCGGAAACGAAATGATACTTCATCACGGGAAAACTCTTATTGTCGTTGAAACGGCGCCACATCCACGTTTCCGCGGATGTCTACCCTAGTTTCCTTGCACGTCTTTCGAAGAGGAGAGTCGTCTGCCGTCGACTTGTTATCGCGTACATTTCTTTTATTAACCTTCCTTATCTGTGCGATGCGTTGGATGTGCTTTTCTCCACGGTGCCGTCAAGTTACGGAATACACCCCTACGACCTTAAAAAAAAAAATCCCTCCCACACACACGCTGTATGTCACGTTAAATGACCCTGTGTGATGGGATACCTCGGGGACGTAGTCAACGTGAAAGCGACTCCTTGAAAACCAGGCTCTCGTAAGCGTACGTAATTCGTGTCGGCAATTTCGCTCGGTACACATCCCCCGCCGTACGTCTTATTCACGGAAACGGCGAAAATAGGGCGCATCGCGGGATTGTATGCGCGATCATTACGATGGGAATCGCCATAAGCAAATAGGACAGATGCGTTTAACTCAATAATATCCACATCCCTTTCGTCGTAGTTGCGGAGCTATGACGGCTTGTATTCGTGTCACAATATTTTTCAGTTGCTTCCAACCTAATTTCACATCGTTTCCACTTGTTTCCAATCGACATAATGTGTGTCAAGCATATGGATCTTGTTTTTTACCTCCATGCCGTTGGAATAATATCTTTCATTAGAGCAATGGTCGACTTTTCCTTATAACTTTCGAGGGTCGGGATAGTGATTGACGGATAAGGTAGAGTGAATAGCCCTTACCTGGAAAACATTCCTGTGAATAAATAAAAAAAACGTGGGAAAAAGCCGTCGGGGCGTGATGCGGCGTTCAATAGTGATGACAGATTATACTATCTGGCGTAGGAAAGACTTGAACACGATTTTTCCTGGGATCGTAATCAGGGATCCAGGCTGGTTTCCAGTGCTTGCGGGGTTGGGGGGACTAGGGGCGGCATTAACAGCCGGAACCGTTCATTCCTCTACGACCTCTCTTTCGTGGAACTCTATCACCGTCGACAGTTCACGGAACATCATTTCTCGGTTCTGTCTCGAAGAAGCCCCTGTGTTAATTCAATTACTCAGTATCTACTTCGTTCTGCATTACTTAATCAATACATGTGGACCCATCAAATATTTCATCCCCGTTCATTGTTGATTCCTTGAGGTTCTTAGCGATGCGGAAGCAACTTTATCGTCACGAGTAATAAAAGAACGATGATTAACAATTTTAAGCTGTCTGGTACCTAGCACATCACCATAAAAGATACGAAATAAGCATTCCAGTGAACAGGAAAACAAATAGTCGTCTTTTCCCCGGCCAATCTGGGATCATTGCAATGTGAAGCGAAAGTCAATCAGGAGTTAAGAGGATTCAATCCACTCACGATGAAGTAGACGACTGAAGGTTGCGTAGGTCTATGTGCACGTTCGTGTGTGTTAGTTTCTAGTGTTCATATGTAAATGACAGTTGTGTCAATGGGGGAACGTTATTCGAAAGTAACACTAGTTGACTCGAATTTAATCATTCTTATTACCAGTAGTTGCATTGCAAAATTTGACATTATCACGGCAGGAGGTAGGTGATGACTGTCATAAATGTTCGCTAATGGAGGACGTTTGTCATCCATTCCGAGATTTTGAAAAAAAAACTGTCTCCGTTTACATATCGCTGCGTACCCGAGATATTTTACTAATTTGGTACTCTGTGTGGATGAATTTATTAACAGATGTCATAAGGGTGATTTCAACTACACAAATTTGACAAAGTTCAATGTTAAGTATTAACGCCTCGCTGTGACTGGTATGACATTACATGATATCCCGGTGATTAAGCATCACCACAACTGCTAAGGTAATTAATCGTCATGGTGTATATCATGAGTCTTAAAATCACACGATCGTTATGAAATTTACACCGCTTCACGGCTCGTCGGCATTTTCTCCCGTCCGTAGTTAAGTTGTATGTTACTAAGTTGCCTAGGCAAGGACGTTATTCCATTCCATTCCCGGCCACTGTTACTAGATGAATCTGATTAAATATCGCTTCACGAATCACTATTGTCCTCAAAGCCGAGCGTCCTTCGGTTAACGCCACTGCGGGAAATCGGTTGTCGAATACGGTGAAGTGACGATCTCGTGTACCTAGTGTCAAAATGCGGCCGGGGTGGATTCTTCAATGGGGCTAATGCGGTAAAGATTTTCACCAAATTTGCAGAAAGTTGAAATGCTAAAAGGACGGACAGGTAGGCACATGCGGCAACCTTTTTCGTCAGAAATGCACTTGTAGGAAGAGTCGCCTTAATGAAAACGTTATGCAATCATCTCATAAATGATTATACCGGCCGCTAATTTTAAAGATTTCTCTTTCACGTCAAACTTCGACCTCTTTTCCCTAGATTTCATTTCCCTAATCCCGCAAAGAAATAAACAACATTAACGTATGTCCTTCCATCCCTTGTGTATCAACGTAATAAAATTAGCGGGTAAGTTGGGACTGGGACCATTTAACTTTTGCCTAGAGAAACATTTTCTGTTCTGTGGCGTGACAAGACAAGTAAAGATTTCTGGAAAGGTTAATTTCGTTCAAAAGAAGGGGAATGAGTCGTGTCCCGCGGAAGGGACCCCGGTTCAAAACTATAACAAGAATCGGTCATTTGGAGGCATGGTGATCAAAGAACTGGTCTACTTGTCACGTCTGTCTCGATGCATTTGTAATCAATTGCTGATAAATCGTTGCAGTATCGCAAAAAAAAAATTGCGGAAAAGGATGAAAAATCACTCAATCGACTTTAAAATACTTGGGGGATTCGTTCAGAGGAGGTTTATCAACATTGTTTCAGCGAGATGGCGATTTTCCAAGAAGGAAACCCGATGCCCATTACATAAATTGTTATTTGTGCGAATGATGCTGATTCCATATGCTGTTAACGACGATGCATTCCGTAGAAATAGTTTCTGGGAATTGATTGATTGGATAGAATTAGCACAATGGAAAATCCACGGAAGCGCTCACTGCCCGCCATTTTGTTTATTGCGACGCCTGCTCGTCACGACTTGGTGAATGTACAAGGAACGCTGTTGCCCAGCTGCGTTCTATGCTTGCGAGGTTTCCACAGAAATTTCTTCCTCGTGCGGAATGCCACGTGGGTCATTGCGACAGCCCTTTTCTGGTTAACGTAGAAACTTGGGGCGAGGACGGGTCGCATTACCTGCCTCCTCGCGTTGAACCCCCGAGGAGTTTTACGACGTAGCGGATGGGACGGGAGGTTAAGCGGAATTAGCCTTCGCGGAAAAACGGCCGCGTGGGAAGGGCATGTGGGGACCTGTCATTTACTGCCCCTGGAAGTGAAGCAGGAGCAACGTGACCACAAGCGTACCAGTTTCGGAGGGAGACGGACGCCGTGAATCCATATTATTTTTGACGGAGGGAGACATGTAAGTCAAGGCTTACGTCTGAGAAACGAGCATAGCAGGTCAGTGGTTTGAAAAGTACTGGGTGAAAGGGAAGTAATCATGGGAATATAATATTTTTTCCTTAATATCTCGACGGTCATTTTCATCAAATGCAGACGCATAGCAGTAGAAAATATATTTGAATAGGAGGTAAGAAATTCGTCCATCTTTTATTGTCATAAGTTTCTCCTTTACATTTACTCTATTTTTTCGTGAACCGCGCGCGTGCACACCAGGTAAGTAGTTGGTGAATCGGAGGAAAGCGTGGGACTCTAATTTCCCAGGTTTTTACGTTTATTTATGTACGTCCTTTGCGGCCGAGTATTGACGATTGCCCATCGCAGTCGGGTATTTGAAAACTGAAGATTATTTCATGGCCCTTAGAAGGGCCGTTAGGATGCATCAAAGCAATCCCGTCGAGGAATTTACTTTGAGCTGGTGTACTTGGTGACGGCCTTGGTCCCCTCGGAGACGGCGTGCTTGGCCAGCTCACCGGGAAGCAAGAGCCTGACGGCGGTCTGCACCTCCCGGCTGGTGATGGTGGAGCGCTTGTTGTAGTGAGCCAGGCGAGAAGCTTCGGCGGCGATTCTCTCGAAAATATCGTTGACGAAGCTGTTCATGATGCTCATGGCCTTGCTGGAGATTCCGGTGTCGGGGTGCACCTGCTTCAGCACTTTGTAGATGTAGATTGCGTAGCTCTCCTTCCTCCTGCGCTTCTTCTTCTTGTCTCCCTTGGAGATGTTCTTCTGGGCCTTGCCCGCTTTCTTCGCAGCCTTTCCGCTCGTCTTGGGTGGCATGGTGATCACGTTCGGCGAACGGGGTCGATTTCAGTATTTTCGCCGAACATCAGTCGCCTGCTTATGTACCCCTGGTCCGTTCCGTGAGCCGAATCTCCTCGACGACCAATCACGTAAAAGCATGATGTGGCGTCGCTAGGACGGCGGCAGCCTATATAAATGCGCCCAGGAGTCTGACAGCGATTAGACAGCACTACCAGATAAAGAAGCATTCAGCCATGTCCGGACGAGGAAAGGGAGGAAAAGTGAAGGGGAAGTCCAAGTCCCGCTCCAGCAGGGCCGGTCTTCAGTTTCCGGTCGGTCGTATCCACCGTCTGCTCCGCAAGGGGAACTATGCCGAGCGTGTTGGTGCCGGTGCCCCAGTCTACTTGGCCGCCGTCATGGAGTACCTGGCCGCGGAAGTCCTCGAGTTGGCCGGTAACGCTGCCAGGGACAACAAGAAGACGAGAATCATCCCTCGTCACTTGCAGTTGGCCATCCGCAACGACGAGGAGTTGAATAAGCTCCTGTCGGGCGTTACCATCGCTCAGGGAGGTGTCCTTCCGAACATCCAGGCGGTGCTCCTGCCCAAGAAGACTGAGAAGAAGGCATAAGCATCACGCTGTGCGCATAAAAGGTCCTTTTCAGGACCAGAACATACTAGAGAGATGTACGCGATAAATGTCATGTGAAAAAAATAATAATAACAATAAACGTAATAAGCATAGCGAATGAAACGTGGAGCTATAATTGGGCTAAGGTAAACGATGGGAAATAAAGCGTATAAAAAGTGAAAGCGTTTGTGCTGAAATGCAACGAAGAATGATTGAAGGTGACACTGCTTCGTTTACAATGTATTTCATAGTCTGTCATAAAATTTCACCTGCAATCTGCCGCTTAACTACGTTATTTCTTGTTAACATGTATGGTTGCAACGGCGCGATACACATTGTCGCCAGTCCGTTGCCACGTGCTTATTCATGTACGGTTGCAACGGCGCGATATACATTGTCGCCAGTCCGTTGCCACGTGCTTATTCCGATTCGCTGACAATGTCTTTAACGTCGGTAAAGGCTCATACAATTTCAACTCTATTATCACCGCCATTTTTCCTGTGCGCTCGAACAGGTCTTACTTTACTATTTATCGCCGTCACATACGCTATAGCGAATAATTTTTCGTTCCGTTATGGCAAAGGATTAGCTCCATCTCTGAACATTGTATTGGTCCTTAGAAGGACCTTTTTTATCGACGTACGCCGGGTGTCGGATGGCGATCCCGTCGCGTCGTGTCTAACCGCCAAACCCGTAGAGAGTGCGGCCCTGTCTCTTGAGTGCGTACACGACGTCCATGGCTGTGACGGTCTTCCTCTTGGCGTGTTCGGTGTAGGTGACGGCGTCACGAATAACGTTCTCAAGGAACACCTTGAGCACACCGCGCGTCTCCTCGTAGATGAGTCCGGAGATACGCTTCACTCCACCTCGGCGGGCGAGACGGCGGATGGCCGGCTTGGTGATGCCCTGGATGTTATCGCGGAGAACTTTGCGATGACGTTTGGCTCCTCCCTTTCCCAGGCCTTTTCCTCCCTTGCCGCGTCCAGTCATCTCTGTAGTCTGCTCGTAGTAAGGGCTGCTGTCTGATGACCTGAAATGCACCTTCGCCGGTATTTATAAACGTCGCCGCCGCGGCGATGACGTACCCGACCTCTCCACCAATCAGCGTCGCCCGTACTATCTGGCGCCATTCTCGGAAGTGCTTAAAAGACGGCGTTGACCCGGCTTTTTACAGATCGCAGAAATGGCACGTACGAAGCAGACAGCCCGCAAGTCCACCGGAGGAAAGGCCCCGAGGAAGCAGCTGGCCACCAAGGCCGCTCGCAAGAGCGCGCCGGCGACGGGAGGCGTCAAGAAGCCCCACAGGTACCGCCCCGGTACCGTGGCCCTTCGTGAGATCAGGAGATACCAGAAGAGCACGGAGCTCCTCATCCGCAAGCTGCCCTTCCAGCGCCTGGTGCGTGAGATCGCCCAGGACTTCAAGACCGATCTTCGGTTCCAGAGCTCCGCCGTCATGGCTCTCCAGGAGGCCAGCGAGGCTTACCTAGTGGGTCTCTTTGAGGACACCAACCTCTGCGCCATCCACGCTAAGCGTGTGACCATCATGCCCAAGGACATCCAGCTGGCCCGCCGTATCCGCGGAGAGCGAGCTTAGAAAGCTACTTTCGGCCGAAAAACAAAGGTCCTTTTCAGGACCAGTACATACTTAAAAGTTTGAATTTAGCACGATCGCACAATAATTAACGACGATGTAAATCCATTGGAATGATGGACGACATGAAATTTCCTTTGCGCATGGCAAGTGCGTTTGCACGGCTACGCATGAAATGAGATGAAATAAAAGTTCGTGCGATGCTTACCTGACGCGCTTAACGAAAAGAAAACAATACTCCGTGACGTGTTGTTCATTTTACACGTTCTATGAATGTTATTCTTAATTTTTTTTTTCGTCCGTCCATGTCGCATCATCAATTTTAAATAGGACCGTTGTTTTTGCATGGCATTAATCATGATAAATGTTAACTTTGGGCGTGCTCAGTGGCGTGGGCATTGAGTGGCAAGCATCTTTGGAAGACATGATGGTCCTAAAAAGGACCGAGATTGGACGCTGTCTGCTGTCCTAGGTGCGCCGGTGGCGAAGCAGTGATGGTTCACTTCTTTTTCTGGGCGGCGGAAGGTTTCTTGGCGGCGGGCTTGGCCTTGGTGGGCGTCTTCTTGGGCTTGGGGGTCTTGGGTTTGGTGGCCGCCTTTTTCGCCTTCGACGGGGACTTTGCCGCCTTGGCGGCGGGTTTCCCAGCCGCCGGCTTCTTCTTTGGCTTGTCCGCCGCCTTCTTCGCCTTCTTGGCTGGTGGCGCGGACTTGCTTCGCTCCTTGGGCGCGGACCTCTTGGTGCCACTGGACGCCTTCTCGGAGGACTTCTTGGCTCCGACCGCTTTCGGTTTCTTTACTCCCGTCTTCTTGACGACCTTTTTCGCCTTGGTCGTCCCGCTGGCTGCCGCGGGTGCGGCCTTCTTGCTGTGGCTCAGCTTGAAGGAACCTGAGGCGCCCTTTCCCTTGGTCTGGACGAGAGTTCCGGCGGTGACGGCCGCCTTGAGGTACTTCTTGATGAAAGGCGAGAGCCTCTCGGCGTCCACTTTGTAGCTGGCTGCGATGTACTTCTTGATGGCTTGAAGGGAAGAGCCACCGCGCTCCTTGAGGCCCTTGACTGCGTTGTTAACCATCTCGGAAGTGGGCGGGTGCGACGGCTTTGCGCGAGCCTTCTTGGCTGCTCCGCCCTTGCTGGCCTTCTTGGAAGCCGCGGAGGTTCCTGAAGAAGGCAGGGGTTTTACTGCGACGGTGCCCGAAGGCTGGGCTGCCGGTGGTGCGGCTGCCGCTGCTCCAGATGCTGCGTCTGCCATGTTATCGGCTGCTGCGTGATGATAGAAAGAGAAAATTACCAAGACATGGATTTCATACGAAAGTCCACCTTGCTATCGTACCATTTCGGAGCAAAATACGATCTCTTCCTCTCGCCTCCGGTGCGCTTCTCGGATTGTTTGTACTCCACTCCTCCTCCGACTTTCGCGTTTCGGAGAGTGTCGGGGGCGCGTAACGAGGGCGCCTTGCGCCGCGGCGCCCGTCAGGGTTCCACCCTGTCGGCCGTGGCGGCGCCAGGCGTTTGGCGAGCCCAGTTCGTGTGCAGCGGGTCGTCAAAATACGGGTTGTCGTCCTGTCGAAGGCGTACCCGGGAATAAACGTTGCACACGTTTCTACCGGGGTCGATTCCTCGAGATCCGAGGTAACGTACGTTCGAGGCCATCCTTCACCTGGTATTGGACGCGCTCGCGACCCGGTGGGCCGCGCGCCGGCCGCGGAAAGCGGCCCCGAGAAGACGGTCCCTTCGGACGCCTTCCCCCTGACTCGGCGCCTGTCAAACCTTCCTCCTGTTCCTCCCCGGTGCCTGTCCCGTAAGCGGACGTTTATGCATTTTTCGACGACTCGGGGGCGTCGCGACGCACCCACCTCCCGCGCCCGTGGGAAAGGATTATCGAGTCGCAAATGGAGACGGAGTCACCCGTTAAGCGCACGCCTTACGACGCGTCCGCGTGGGCTTCGAAATGGTTGCATGGGGTGGCCGAAGGGGAAAAAGAAATGAACTGTACGCACGCGAATGGGACGTCAAAGTTCACGTACAACAAAGTCGAGGATGGCGCCGAATTATGCTTTAGCCCCGTGAGCGGGCGGGAAAAACAATGTAGTAGCCGAGGGCGCGCAGTGGCGACCCGGCCGTGACGAGTTTGCTCCGTCTCCAACGGCTTCGGACGTCGGTACCTCGTTGCGGGATGATGAATTTGTAGCAACCGGCATGTCATCGGAAACGAAATGATACTTCATCACGGGAAAACTCTTATTGTCGTTGAAACGGCGCCACATCCACGTTTCCGCGGATGTCTACCCTAGTTTCCTTGCACGTCTTTCGAAGAGGAGAGTCGTCTGCCGTCGACTTGTTATCGCGTACATTTCTTTTATTAACCTTCCTTATCTGTGCGATGCGTTGGATGTGCTTTTCTCCACGGTGCCGTCAAGTTACGGAATACACCCCTACGACCTTAAAAAAAAAAATCCCTCCCACACACACGCTGTATGTCACGTTAAATGACCCTGTGTGATGGGATACCTCGGGGACGTAGTCAACGTGAAAGCGACTCCTTGAAAACCAGGCTCTCGTAAGCGTACGTAATTCGTGTCGGCAATTTCGCTCGGTACACATCCCCCGCCGTACGTCTTATTCACGGAAACGGCGAAAATAGGGCGCATCGCGGGATTGTATGCGCGATCATTACGATGGGAATCGCCATAAGCAAATAGGACAGATGCGTTTAACTCAATAATATCCACATCCCTTTCGTCGTAGTTGCGGAGCTATGACGGCTTGTATTCGTGTCACAATATTTTTCAGTTGCTTCCAACCTAATTTCACATCGTTTCCACTTGTTTCCAATCGACATAATGTGTGTCAAGCATATGGATCTTGTTTTTTACCTCCATGCCGTTGGAATAATATCTTTCATTAGAGCAATGGTCGACTTTTCCTTATAACTTTCGAGGGTCGGGATAGTGATTGACGGATAAGGTAGAGTGAATAGCCCTTACCTGGAAAACATTCCTGTGAATAAATAAAAAAAACGTGGGAAAAAGCCGTCGGGGCGTGATGCGGCGTTCAATAGTGATGACAGATTATACTATCTGGCGTAGGAAAGACTTGAACACGATTTTTCCTGGGATCGTAATCAGGGATCCAGGCTGGTTTCCAGTGCTTGCGGGGTTGGGGGGACTAGGGGCGGCATTAACAGCCGGAACCGTTCATTCCTCTACGACCTCTCTTTCGTGGAACTCTATCACCGTCGACAGTTCACGGAACATCATTTCTCGGTTCTGTCTCGAAGAAGCCCCTGTGTTAATTCAATTACTCAGTATCTACTTCGTTCTGCATTACTTAATCAATACATGTGGACCCATCAAATATTTCATCCCCGTTCATTGTTGATTCCTTGAGGTTCTTAGCGATGCGGAAGCAACTTTATCGTCACGAGTAATAAAAGAACGATGATTAACAATTTTAAGCTGTCTGGTACCTAGCACATCACCATAAAAGATACGAAATAAGCATTCCAGTGAACAGGAAAACAAATAGTCGTCTTTTCCCCGGCCAATCTGGGATCATTGCAATGTGAAGCGAAAGTCAATCAGGAGTTAAGAGGATTCAATCCACTCACGATGAAGTAGACGACTGAAGGTTGCGTAGGTCTATGTGCACGTTCGTGTGTGTTAGTTTCTAGTGTTCATATGTAAATGACAGTTGTGTCAATGGGGGAACGTTATTCGAAAGTAACACTAGTTGACTCGAATTTAATCATTCTTATTACCAGTAGTTGCATTGCAAAATTTGACATTATCACGGCAGGAGGTAGGTGATGACTGTCATAAATGTTCGCTAATGGAGGACGTTTGTCATCCATTCCGAGATTTTGAAAAAAAAACTGTCTCCGTTTACATATCGCTGCGTACCCGAGATATTTTACTAATTTGGTACTCTGTGTGGATGAATTTATTAACAGATGTCATAAGGGTGATTTCAACTACACAAATTTGACAAAGTTCAATGTTAAGTATTAACGCCTCGCTGTGACTGGTATGACATTACATGATATCCCGGTGATTAAGCATCACCACAACTGCTAAGGTAATTAATCGTCATGGTGTATATCATGAGTCTTAAAATCACACGATCGTTATGAAATTTACACCGCTTCACGGCTCGTCGGCATTTTCTCCCGTCCGTAGTTAAGTTGTATGTTACTAAGTTGCCTAGGCAAGGACGTTATTCCATTCCATTCCCGGCCACTGTTACTAGATGAATCTGATTAAATATCGCTTCACGAATCACTATTGTCCTCAAAGCCGAGCGTCCTTCGGTTAACGCCACTGCGGGAAATCGGTTGTCGAATACGGTGAAGTGACGATCTCGTGTACCTAGTGTCAAAATGCGGCCGGGGTGGATTCTTCAATGGGGCTAATGCGGTAAAGATTTTCACCAAATTTGCAGAAAGTTGAAATGCTAAAAGGACGGACAGGTAGGCACATGCGGCAACCTTTTTCGTCAGAAATGCACTTGTAGGAAGAGTCGCCTTAATGAAAACGTTATGCAATCATCTCATAAATGATTATACCGGCCGCTAATTTTAAAGATTTCTCTTTCACGTCAAACTTCGACCTCTTTTCCCTAGATTTCATTTCCCTAATCCCGCAAAGAAATAAACAACATTAACGTATGTCCTTCCATCCCTTGTGTATCAACGTAATAAAATTAGCGGGTAAGTTGGGACTGGGACCATTTAACTTTTGCCTAGAGAAACATTTTCTGTTCTGTGGCGTGACAAGACAAGTAAAGATTTCTGGAAAGGTTAATTTCGTTCAAAAGAAGGGGAATGAGTCGTGTCCCGCGGAAGGGACCCCGGTTCAAAACTATAACAAGAATCGGTCATTTGGAGGCATGGTGATCAAAGAACTGGTCTACTTGTCACGTCTGTCTCGATGCATTTGTAATCAATTGCTGATAAATCGTTGCAGTATCGCAAAAAAAAAATTGCGGAAAAGGATGAAAAATCACTCAATCGACTTTAAAATACTTGGGGGATTCGTTCAGAGGAGGTTTATCAACATTGTTTCAGCGAGATGGCGATTTTCCAAGAAGGAAACCCGATGCCCATTACATAAATTGTTATTTGTGCGAATGATGCTGATTCCATATGCTGTTAACGACGATGCATTCCGTAGAAATAGTTTCTGGGAATTGATTGATTGGATAGAATTAGCACAATGGAAAATCCACGGAAGCGCTCACTGCCCGCCATTTTGTTTATTGCGACGCCTGCTCGTCACGACTTGGTGAATGTACAAGGAACGCTGTTGCCCAGCTGCGTTCTATGCTTGCGAGGTTTCCACAGAAATTTCTTCCTCGTGCGGAATGCCACGTGGGTCATTGCGACAGCCCTTTTCTGGTTAACGTAGAAACTTGGGGCGAGGACGGGTCGCATTACCTGCCTCCTCGCGTTGAACCCCCGAGGAGTTTTACGACGTAGCGGATGGGACGGGAGGTTAAGCGGAATTAGCCTTCGCGGAAAAACGGCCGCGTGGGAAGGGCATGTGGGGACCTGTCATTTACTGCCCCTGGAAGTGAAGCAGGAGCAACGTGACCACAAGCGTACCAGTTTCGGAGGGAGACGGACGCCGTGAATCCATATTATTTTTGACGGAGGGAGACATGTAAGTCAAGGCTTACGTCTGAGAAACGAGCATAGGAGGTCAGTGGTTTGAAAAGTACTGGGTGAAAGGGAAGTAATCATGGGAATATAATATTTTTTCCTTAATATCTCGACGGTCATTTTCATCAAATGCAGACGCATAGCAGTAGAAAATATATTTGAATAGGAGGTAAGAAATTCGTCCATCTTTTATTGTCATAAGTTTCTCCTTTACATTTACTCTATTTTTTCGTGAACCGCGCGCGTGCACACCAGGTAAGTAGTTGGTGAATCGGAGGAAAGCGTGGGACTCTAATTTCCCAGGTTTTTACGTTTATTTATGTACGTCCTTTGCGGCCGAGTATTGACGATTGCCCATCGCAGTCGGGTATTTGAAAACTGAAGATTATTTCATGGCCCTTAGAAGGGCCGTTAGGATGCATCAAAGCAATCCCGTCGAGGAATTTACTTTGAGCTGGTGTACTTGGTGACGGCCTTGGTCCCCTCGGAGACGGCGTGCTTGGCCAGCTCACCGGGAAGCAAGAGCCTGACGGCGGTCTGCACCTCCCGGCTGGTGATGGTGGAGCGCTTGTTGTAGTGAGCCAGGCGAGAAGCTTCGGCGGCGATTCTCTCGAAAATATCGTTGACGAAGCTGTTCATGATGCTCATGGCCTTGCTGGAGATTCCGGTGTCGGGGTGCACCTGCTTCAGCACTTTGTAGATGTAGATTGCGTAGCTCTCCTTCCTCCTGCGCTTCTTCTTCTTGTCTCCCTTGGAGATGTTCTTCTGGGCCTTGCCCGCTTTCTTCGCAGCCTTTCCGCTCGTCTTGGGTGGCATGGTGATCACGTTCGGCGAACGGGGTCGATTTCAGTATTTTCGCCGAACATCAGTCGCCTGCTTATGTACCCCTGGTCCGTTCCGTGAGCCGAATCTCCTCGACGACCAATCACGTAAAAGCATGATGTGGCGTCGCTAGGACGGCGGCAGCCTATATAAATGCGCCCAGGAGTCTGACAGCGATTAGACAGCACTACCAGATAAAGAAGCATTCAGCCATGTCCGGACGAGGAAAGGGAGGAAAAGTGAAGGGGAAGTCCAAGTCCCGCTCCAGCAGGGCCGGTCTTCAGTTTCCGGTCGGTCGTATCCACCGTCTGCTCCGCAAGGGGAACTATGCCGAGCGTGTTGGTGCCGGTGCCCCAGTCTACTTGGCCGCCGTCATGGAGTACCTGGCCGCGGAAGTCCTCGAGTTGGCCGGTAACGCTGCCAGGGACAACAAGAAGACGAGAATCATCCCTCGTCACTTGCAGTTGGCCATCCGCAACGACGAGGAGTTGAATAAGCTCCTGTCGGGCGTTACCATCGCTCAGGGAGGTGTCCTTCCGAACATCCAGGCGGTGCTCCTGCCCAAGAAGACTGAGAAGAAGGCATAAGCATCACGCTGTGCGCATAAAAGGTCCTTTTCAGGACCAGAACATACTAGAGAGATGTACGCGATAAATGTCATGTGAAAAAAATAATAATAACAATAAACGTAATAAGCATAGCGAATGAAACGTGGAGCTATAATTGGGCTAAGGTAAACGATGGGAAATAAAGCGTATAAAAAGTGAAAGCGTTTGTGCTGAAATGCAACGAAGAATGATTGAAGGTGACACTGCTTCGTTTACAATGTATTTCATAGTCTGTCATAAAATTTCACCTGCAATCTGCCGCTTAACTACGTTATTTCTTGTTAACATGTATGGTTGCAACGGCGCGATACACATTGTCGCCAGTCCGTTGCCACGTGCTTATTCATGTACGGTTGCAACGGCGCGATATACATTGTCGCCAGTCCGTTGCCACGTGCTTATTCCGATTCGCTGACAATGTCTTTAACGTCGGTAAAGGCTCATACAATTTCAACTCTATTATCACCGCCATTTTTCCTGTGCGCTCGAACAGGTCTTACTTTACTATTTATCGCCGTCACATACGCTATAGCGAATAATTTTTCGTTCCGTTATGGCAAAGGATTAGCTCCATCTCTGAACATTGTATTGGTCCTTAGAAGGACCTTTTTTATCGACGTACGCCGGGTGTCGGATGGCGATCCCGTCGCGTCGTGTCTAACCGCCAAACCCGTAGAGAGTGCGGCCCTGTCTCTTGAGTGCGTACACGACGTCCATGGCTGTGACGGTCTTCCTCTTGGCGTGTTCGGTGTAGGTGACGGCGTCACGAATAACGTTCTCAAGGAACACCTTGAGCACACCGCGCGTCTCCTCGTAGATGAGTCCGGAGATACGCTTCACTCCACCTCGGCGGGCGAGACGGCGGATGGCCGGCTTGGTGATGCCCTGGATGTTATCGCGGAGAACTTTGCGATGACGTTTGGCTCCTCCCTTTCCCAGGCCTTTTCCTCCCTTGCCGCGTCCAGTCATCTCTGTAGTCTGCTCGTAGTAAGGGCTGCTGTCTGATGACCTGAAATGCACCTTCGCCGGTATTTATAAACGTCGCCGCCGCGGCGATGACGTACCCGACCTCTCCACCAATCAGCGTCGCCCGTACTATCTGGCGCCATTCTCGGAAGTGCTTAAAAGACGGCGTTGACCCGGCTTTTTACAGATCGCAGAAATGGCACGTACGAAGCAGACAGCCCGCAAGTCCACCGGAGGAAAGGCCCCGAGGAAGCAGCTGGCCACCAAGGCCGCTCGCAAGAGCGCGCCGGCGACGGGAGGCGTCAAGAAGCCCCACAGGTACCGCCCCGGTACCGTGGCCCTTCGTGAGATCAGGAGATACCAGAAGAGCACGGAGCTCCTCATCCGCAAGCTGCCCTTCCAGCGCCTGGTGCGTGAGATCGCCCAGGACTTCAAGACCGATCTTCGGTTCCAGAGCTCCGCCGTCATGGCTCTCCAGGAGGCCAGCGAGGCTTACCTAGTGGGTCTCTTTGAGGACACCAACCTCTGCGCCATCCACGCTAAGCGTGTGACCATCATGCCCAAGGACATCCAGCTGGCCCGCCGTATCCGCGGAGAGCGAGCTTAGAAAGCTACTTTCGGCCGAAAAACAAAGGTCCTTTTCAGGACCAGTACATACTTAAAAGTTTGAATTTAGCACGATCGCACAATAATTAACGACGATGTAAATCCATTGGAATGATGGACGACATGAAATTTCCTTTGCGCATGGCAAGTGCGTTTGCACGGCTACGCATGAAATGAGATGAAATAAAAGTTCGTGCGATGCTTACCTGACGCGCTTAACGAAAAGAAAACAATACTCCGTGACGTGTTGTTCATTTTACACGTTCTATGAATGTTATTCTTAATTTTTTTTTTCGTCCGTCCATGTCGCATCATCAATTTTAAATAGGACCGTTGTTTTTGCATGGCATTAATCATGATAAATGTTAACTTTGGGCGTGCTCAGTGGCGTGGGCATTGAGTGGCAAGCATCTTTGGAAGACATGATGGTCCTAAAAAGGACCGAGATTGGACGCTGTCTGCTGTCCTAGGTGCGCCGGTGGCGAAGCAGTGATGGTTCACTTCTTTTTCTGGGCGGCGGAAGGTTTCTTGGCGGCGGGCTTGGCCTTGGTGGGCGTCTTCTTGGGCTTGGGGGTCTTGGGTTTGGTGGCCGCCTTTTTCGCCTTCGACGGGGACTTTGCCGCCTTGGCGGCGGGTTTCCCAGCCGCCGGCTTCTTCTTTGGCTTGTCCGCCGCCTTCTTCGCCTTCTTGGCTGGTGGCGCGGACTTGCTTCGCTCCTTGGGCGCGGACCTCTTGGTGCCACTGGACGCCTTCTCGGAGGACTTCTTGGCTCCGACCGCTTTCGGTTTCTTTACTCCCGTCTTCTTGACGACCTTTTTCGCCTTGGTCGTCCCGCTGGCTGCCGCGGGTGCGGCCTTCTTGCTGTGGCTCAGCTTGAAGGAACCTGAGGCGCCCTTTCCCTTGGTCTGGACGAGAGTTCCGGCGGTGACGGCCGCCTTGAGGTACTTCTTGATGAAAGGCGAGAGCCTCTCGGCGTCCACTTTGTAGCTGGCTGCGATGTACTTCTTGATGGCTTGAAGGGAAGAGCCACCGCGCTCCTTGAGGCCCTTGACTGCGTTGTTAACCATCTCGGAAGTGGGCGGGTGCGACGGCTTTGCGCGAGCCTTCTTGGCTGCTCCGCCCTTGCTGGCCTTCTTGGAAGCCGCGGAGGTTCCTGAAGAAGGCAGGGGTTTTACTGCGACGGTGCCCGAAGGCTGGGCTGCCGGTGGTGCGGCTGCCGCTGCTCCAGATGCTGCGTCTGCCATGTTATCGGCTGCTGCGTGATGATAGAAAGAGAAAATTACCAAGACATGGATTTCATACGAAAGTCCACCTTGCTATCGTACCATTTCGGAGCAAAATACGATCTCTTCCTCTCGCCTCCGGTGCGCTTCTCGGATTGTTTGTACTCCACTCCTCCTCCGACTTTCGCGTTTCGGAGAGTGTCGGGGGCGCGTAACGAGGGCGCCTTGCGCCGCGGCGCCCGTCAGGGTTCCACCCTGTCGGCCGTGGCGGCGCCAGGCGTTTGGCGAGCCCAGTTCGTGTGCAGCGGGTCGTCAAAATACGGGTTGTCGTCCTGTCGAAGGCGTACCCGGGAATAAACGTTGCACACGTTTCTACCGGGGTCGATTCCTCGAGATCCGAGGTAACGTACGTTCGAGGCCATCCTTCACCTGGTATTGGACGCGCTCGCGACCCGGTGGGCCGCGCGCCGGCCGCGGAAAGCGGCCCCGAGAAGACGGTCCCTTCGGACGCCTTCCCCCTGACTCGGCGCCTGTCAAACCTTCCTCCTGTTCCTCCCCGGTGCCTGTCCCGTAAGCGGACGTTTATGCATTTTTCGACGACTCGGGGGCGTCGCGACGCACCCACCTCCCGCGCCCGTGGGAAAGGATTATCGAGTCGCAAATGGAGACGGAGTCACCCGTTAAGCGCACGCCTTACGACGCGTCCGCGTGGGCTTCGAAATGGTTGCATGGGGTGGCCGAAGGGGAAAAAGAAATGAACTGTACGCACGCGAATGGGACGTCAAAGTTCACGTACAACAAAGTCGAGGATGGCGCCGAATTATGCTTTAGCCCCGTGAGCGGGCGGGAAAAACAATGTAGTAGCCGAGGGCGCGCAGTGGCGACCCGGCCGTGACGAGTTTGCTCCGTCTCCAACGGCTTCGGACGTCGGTACCTCGTTGCGGGATGATGAATTTGTAGCAACCGGCATGTCATCGGAAACGAAATGATACTTCATCACGGGAAAACTCTTATTGTCGTTGAAACGGCGCCACATCCACGTTTCCGCGGATGTCTACCCTAGTTTCCTTGCACGTCTTTCGAAGAGGAGAGTCGTCTGCCGTCGACTTGTTATCGCGTACATTTCTTTTATTAACCTTCCTTATCTGTGCGATGCGTTGGATGTGCTTTTCTCCACGGTGCCGTCAAGTTACGGAATACACCCCTACGACCTTAAAAAAAAAAATCCCTCCCACACACACGCTGTATGTCACGTTAAATGACCCTGTGTGATGGGATACCTCGGGGACGTAGTCAACGTGAAAGCGACTCCTTGAAAACCAGGCTCTCGTAAGCGTACGTAATTCGTGTCGGCAATTTCGCTCGGTACACATCCCCCGCCGTACGTCTTATTCACGGAAACGGCGAAAATAGGGCGCATCGCGGGATTGTATGCGCGATCATTACGATGGGAATCGCCATAAGCAAATAGGACAGATGCGTTTAACTCAATAATATCCACATCCCTTTCGTCGTAGTTGCGGAGCTATGACGGCTTGTATTCGTGTCACAATATTTTTCAGTTGCTTCCAACCTAATTTCACATCGTTTCCACTTGTTTCCAATCGACATAATGTGTGTCAAGCATATGGATCTTGTTTTTTACCTCCATGCCGTTGGAATAATATCTTTCATTAGAGCAATGGTCGACTTTTCCTTATAACTTTCGAGGGTCGGGATAGTGATTGACGGATAAGGTAGAGTGAATAGCCCTTACCTGGAAAACATTCCTGTGAATAAATAAAAAAAACGTGGGAAAAAGCCGTCGGGGCGTGATGCGGCGTTCAATAGTGATGACAGATTATACTATCTGGCGTAGGAAAGACTTGAACACGATTTTTCCTGGGATCGTAATCAGGGATCCAGGCTGGTTTCCAGTGCTTGCGGGGTTGGGGGGACTAGGGGCGGCATTAACAGCCGGAACCGTTCATTCCTCTACGACCTCTCTTTCGTGGAACTCTATCACCGTCGACAGTTCACGGAACATCATTTCTCGGTTCTGTCTCGAAGAAGCCCCTGTGTTAATTCAATTACTCAGTATCTACTTCGTTCTGCATTACTTAATCAATACATGTGGACCCATCAAATATTTCATCCCCGTTCATTGTTGATTCCTTGAGGTTCTTAGCGATGCGGAAGCAACTTTATCGTCACGAGTAATAAAAGAACGATGATTAACAATTTTAAGCTGTCTGGTACCTAGCACATCACCATAAAAGATACGAAATAAGCATTCCAGTGAACAGGAAAACAAATAGTCGTCTTTTCCCCGGCCAATCTGGGATCATTGCAATGTGAAGCGAAAGTCAATCAGGAGTTAAGAGGATTCAATCCACTCACGATGAAGTAGACGACTGAAGGTTGCGTAGGTCTATGTGCACGTTCGTGTGTGTTAGTTTCTAGTGTTCATATGTAAATGACAGTTGTGTCAATGGGGGAACGTTATTCGAAAGTAACACTAGTTGACTCGAATTTAATCATTCTTATTACCAGTAGTTGCATTGCAAAATTTGACATTATCACGGCAGGAGGTAGGTGATGACTGTCATAAATGTTCGCTAATGGAGGACGTTTGTCATCCATTCCGAGATTTTGAAAAAAAAACTGTCTCCGTTTACATATCGCTGCGTACCCGAGATATTTTACTAATTTGGTACTCTGTGTGGATGAATTTATTAACAGATGTCATAAGGGTGATTTCAACTACACAAATTTGACAAAGTTCAATGTTAAGTATTAACGCCTCGCTGTGACTGGTATGACATTACATGATATCCCGGTGATTAAGCATCACCACAACTGCTAAGGTAATTAATCGTCATGGTGTATATCATGAGTCTTAAAATCACACGATCGTTATGAAATTTACACCGCTTCACGGCTCGTCGGCATTTTCTCCCGTCCGTAGTTAAGTTGTATGTTACTAAGTTGCCTAGGCAAGGACGTTATTCCATTCCATTCCCGGCCACTGTTACTAGATGAATCTGATTAAATATCGCTTCACGAATCACTATTGTCCTCAAAGCCGAGCGTCCTTCGGTTAACGCCACTGCGGGAAATCGGTTGTCGAATACGGTGAAGTGACGATCTCGTGTACCTAGTGTCAAAATGCGGCCGGGGTGGATTCTTCAATGGGGCTAATGCGGTAAAGATTTTCACCAAATTTGCAGAAAGTTGAAATGCTAAAAGGACGGACAGGTAGGCACATGCGGCAACCTTTTTCGTCAGAAATGCACTTGTAGGAAGAGTCGCCTTAATGAAAACGTTATGCAATCATCTCATAAATGATTATACCGGCCGCTAATTTTAAAGATTTCTCTTTCACGTCAAACTTCGACCTCTTTTCCCTAGATTTCATTTCCCTAATCCCGCAAAGAAATAAACAACATTAACGTATGTCCTTCCATCCCTTGTGTATCAACGTAATAAAATTAGCGGGTAAGTTGGGACTGGGACCATTTAACTTTTGCCTAGAGAAACATTTTCTGTTCTGTGGCGTGACAAGACAAGTAAAGATTTCTGGAAAGGTTAATTTCGTTCAAAAGAAGGGGAATGAGTCGTGTCCCGCGGAAGGGACCCCGGTTCAAAACTATAACAAGAATCGGTCATTTGGAGGCATGGTGATCAAAGAACTGGTCTACTTGTCACGTCTGTCTCGATGCATTTGTAATCAATTGCTGATAAATCGTTGCAGTATCGCAAAAAAAAAATTGCGGAAAAGGATGAAAAATCACTCAATCGACTTTAAAATACTTGGGGGATTCGTTCAGAGGAGGTTTATCAACATTGTTTCAGCGAGATGGCGATTTTCCAAGAAGGAAACCCGATGCCCATTACATAAATTGTTATTTGTGCGAATGATGCTGATTCCATATGCTGTTAACGACGATGCATTCCGTAGAAATAGTTTCTGGGAATTGATTGATTGGATAGAATTAGCACAATGGAAAATCCACGGAAGCGCTCACTGCCCGCCATTTTGTTTATTGCGACGCCTGCTCGTCACGACTTGGTGAATGTACAAGGAACGCTGTTGCCCAGCTGCGTTCTATGCTTGCGAGGTTTCCACAGAAATTTCTTCCTCGTGCGGAATGCCACGTGGGTCATTGCGACAGCCCTTTTCTGGTTAACGTAGAAACTTGGGGCGAGGACGGGTCGCATTACCTGCCTCCTCGCGTTGAACCCCCGAGGAGTTTTACGACGTAGCGGATGGGACGGGAGGTTAAGCGGAATTAGCCTTCGCGGAAAAACGGCCGCGTGGGAAGGGCATGTGGGGACCTGTCATTTACTGCCCCTGGAAGTGAAGCAGGAGCAACGTGACCACAAGCGTACCAGTTTCGGAGGGAGACGGACGCCGTGAATCCATATTATTTTTGACGGAGGGAGACATGTAAGTCAAGGCTTACGTCTGAGAAACGAGCATAGCAGGTCAGTGGTTTGAAAAGTACTGGGTGAAAGGGAAGTAATCATGGGAATATAATATTTTTTCCTTAATATCTCGACGGTCATTTTCATCAAATGCAGACGCATAGCAGTAGAAAATATATTTGAATAGGAGGTAAGAAATTCGTCCATCTTTTATTGTCATAAGTTTCTCCTTTACATTTACTCTATTTTTTCGTGAACCGCGCGCGTGCACACCAGGTAAGTAGTTGGTGAATCGGAGGAAAGCGTGGGACTCTAATTTCCCAGGTTTTTACGTTTATTTATGTACGTCCTTTGCGGCCGAGTATTGACGATTGCCCATCGCAGTCGGGTATTTGAAAACTGAAGATTATTTCATGGCCCTTAGAAGGGCCGTTAGGATGCATCAAAGCAATCCCGTCGAGGAATTTACTTTGAGCTGGTGTACTTGGTGACGGCCTTGGTCCCCTCGGAGACGGCGTGCTTGGCCAGCTCACCGGGAAGCAAGAGCCTGACGGCGGTCTGCACCTCCCGGCTGGTGATGGTGGAGCGCTTGTTGTAGTGAGCCAGGCGAGAAGCTTCGGCGGCGATTCTCTCGAAAATATCGTTGACGAAGCTGTTCATGATGCTCATGGCCTTGCTGGAGATTCCGGTGTCGGGGTGCACCTGCTTCAGCACTTTGTAGATGTAGATTGCGTAGCTCTCCTTCCTCCTGCGCTTCTTCTTCTTGTCTCCCTTGGAGATGTTCTTCTGGGCCTTGCCCGCTTTCTTCGCAGCCTTTCCGCTCGTCTTGGGTGGCATGGTGATCACGTTCGGCGAACGGGGTCGATTTCAGTATTTTCGCCGAACATCAGTCGCCTGCTTATGTACCCCTGGTCCGTTCCGTGAGCCGAATCTCCTCGACGACCAATCACGTAAAAGCATGATGTGGCGTCGCTAGGACGGCGGCAGCCTATATAAATGCGCCCAGGAGTCTGACAGCGATTAGACAGCACTACCAGATAAAGAAGCATTCAGCCATGTCCGGACGAGGAAAGGGAGGAAAAGTGAAGGGGAAGTCCAAGTCCCGCTCCAGCAGGGCCGGTCTTCAGTTTCCGGTCGGTCGTATCCACCGTCTGCTCCGCAAGGGGAACTATGCCGAGCGTGTTGGTGCCGGTGCCCCAGTCTACTTGGCCGCCGTCATGGAGTACCTGGCCGCGGAAGTCCTCGAGTTGGCCGGTAACGCTGCCAGGGACAACAAGAAGACGAGAATCATCCCTCGTCACTTGCAGTTGGCCATCCGCAACGACGAGGAGTTGAATAAGCTCCTGTCGGGCGTTACCATCGCTCAGGGAGGTGTCCTTCCGAACATCCAGGCGGTGCTCCTGCCCAAGAAGACTGAGAAGAAGGCATAAGCATCACGCTGTGCGCATAAAAGGTCCTTTTCAGGACCAGAACATACTAGAGAGATGTACGCGATAAATGTCATGTGAAAAAAATAATAATAACAATAAACGTAATAAGCATAGCGAATGAAACGTGGAGCTATAATTGGGCTAAGGTAAACGATGGGAAATAAAGCGTATAAAAAGTGAAAGCGTTTGTGCTGAAATGCAACGAAGAATGATTGAAGGTGACACTGCTTCGTTTACAATGTATTTCATCGTCTGTCATAAAATTTCACCTGCAATCTGCCGCTTAACTACGTTATTTCTTGTTAACATGTATGGTTGCAACGGCGCGATACACATTGTCGCCAGTCCGTTGCCACGTGCTTATTCATGTACGGTTGCAACGGCGCGATATACATTGTCGCCAGTCCGTTGCCACGTGCTTATTCCGATTCGCTGACAATGTCTTTAACGTCGGTAAAGGCTCATACAATTTCAACTCTATTATCACCGCCATTTTTCCTGTGCGCTCGAACAGGTCTTACTTTACTATTTATCGCCGTCACATACGCTATAGCGAATAATTTTTCGTTCCGTTATGGCAAAGGATTAGCTCCATCTCTGAACATTGTATTGGTCCTTAGAAGGACCTTTTTTATCGACGTACGCCGGGTGTCGGATGGCGATCCCGTCGCGTCGTGTCTAACCGCCAAACCCGTAGAGAGTGCGGCCCTGTCTCTTGAGTGCGTACACGACGTCCATGGCTGTGACGGTCTTCCTCTTGGCGTGTTCGGTGTAGGTGACGGCGTCACGAATAACGTTCTCAAGGAACACCTTGAGCACACCGCGCGTCTCCTCGTAGATGAGTCCGGAGATACGCTTCACTCCACCTCGGCGGGCGAGACGGCGGATGGCCGGCTTGGTGATGCCCTGGATGTTATCGCGGAGAACTTTGCGATGACGTTTGGCTCCTCCCTTTCCCAGGCCTTTTCCTCCCTTGCCGCGTCCAGTCATCTCTGTAGTCTGCTCGTAGTAAGGGCTGCTGTCTGATGACCTGAAATGCACCTTCGCCGGTATTTATAAACGTCGCCGCCGCGGCGATGACGTACCCGACCTCTCCACCAATCAGCGTCGCCCGTACTATCTGGCGCCATTCTCGGAAGTGCTTAAAAGACGGCGTTGACCCGGCTTTTTACAGATCGCAGAAATGGCACGTACGAAGCAGACAGCCCGCAAGTCCACCGGAGGAAAGGCCCCGAGGAAGCAGCTGGCCACCAAGGCCGCTCGCAAGAGCGCGCCGGCGACGGGAGGCGTCAAGAAGCCCCACAGGTACCGCCCCGGTACCGTGGCCCTTCGTGAGATCAGGAGATACCAGAAGAGCACGGAGCTCCTCATCCGCAAGCTGCCCTTCCAGCGCCTGGTGCGTGAGATCGCCCAGGACTTCAAGACCGATCTTCGGTTCCAGAGCTCCGCCGTCATGGCTCTCCAGGAGGCCAGCGAGGCTTACCTAGTGGGTCTCTTTGAGGACACCAACCTCTGCGCCATCCACGCTAAGCGTGTGACCATCATGCCCAAGGACATCCAGCTGGCCCGCCGTATCCGCGGAGAGCGAGCTTAGAAAGCTACTTTCGGCCGAAAAACAAAGGTCCTTTTCAGGACCAGTACATACTTAAAAGTTTGAATTTAGCACGATCGCACAATAATTAACGACGATGTAAATCCATTGGAATGATGGACGACATGAAATTTCCTTTGCGCATGGCAAGTGCGTTTGCACGGCTACGCATGAAATGAGATGAAATAAAAGTTCGTGCGATGCTTACCTGACGCGCTTAACGAAAAGAAAACAATACTCCGTGACGTGTTGTTCATTTTACACGTTCTATGAATGTTATTCTTAATTTTTTTTTTCGTCCGTCCATGTCGCATCATCAATTTTAAATAGGACCGTTGTTTTTGCATGGCATTAATCATGATAAATGTTAACTTTGGGCGTGCTCAGTGGCGTGGGCATTGAGTGGCAAGCATCTTTGGAAGACATGATGGTCCTAAAAAGGACCGAGATTGGACGCTGTCTGCTGTCCTAGGTGCGCCGGTGGCGAAGCAGTGATGGTTCACTTCTTTTTCTGGGCGGCGGAAGGTTTCTTGGCGGCGGGCTTGGCCTTGGTGGGCGTCTTCTTGGGCTTGGGGGTCTTGGGTTTGGTGGCCGCCTTTTTCGCCTTCGACGGGGACTTTGCCGCCTTGGCGGCGGGTTTCCCAGCCGCCGGCTTCTTCTTTGGCTTGTCCGCCGCCTTCTTCGCCTTCTTGGCTGGTGGCGCGGACTTGCTTCGCTCCTTGGGCGCGGACCTCTTGGTGCCACTGGACGCCTTCTCGGAGGACTTCTTGGCTCCGACCGCTTTCGGTTTCTTTACTCCCGTCTTCTTGACGACCTTTTTCGCCTTGGTCGTCCCGCTGGCTGCCGCGGGTGCGGCCTTCTTGCTGTGGCTCAGCTTGAAGGAACCTGAGGCGCCCTTTCCCTTGGTCTGGACGAGAGTTCCGGCGGTGACGGCCGCCTTGAGGTACTTCTTGATGAAAGGCGAGAGCCTCTCGGCGTCCACTTTGTAGCTGGCTGCGATGTACTTCTTGATGGCTTGAAGGGAAGAGCCACCGCGCTCCTTGAGGCCCTTGACTGCGTTGTTAACCATCTCGGAAGTGGGCGGGTGCGACGGCTTTGCGCGAGCCTTCTTGGCTGCTCCGCCCTTGCTGGCCTTCTTGGAAGCCGCGGAGGTTCCTGAAGAAGGCAGGGGTTTTACTGCGACGGTGCCCGAAGGCTGGGCTGCCGGTGGTGCGGCTGCCGCTGCTCCAGATGCTGCGTCTGCCATGTTATCGGCTGCTGCGTGATGATAGAAAGAGAAAATTACCAAGACATGGATTTCATACGAAAGTCCACCTTGCTATCGTACCATTTCGGAGCAAAATACGATCTCTTCCTCTCGCCTCCGGTGCGCTTCTCGGATTGTTTGTACTCCACTCCTCCTCCGACTTTCGCGTTTCGGAGAGTGTCGGGGGCGCGTAACGAGGGCGCCTTGCGCCGCGGCGCCCGTCAGGGTTCCACCCTGTCGGCCGTGGCGGCGCCAGGCGTTTGGCGAGCCCAGTTCGTGTGCAGCGGGTCGTCAAAATACGGGTTGTCGTCCTGTCGAAGGCGTACCCGGGAATAAACGTTGCACACGTTTCTACCGGGGTCGATTCCTCGAGATCCGAGGTAACGTACGTTCGAGGCCATCCTTCACCTGGTATTGGACGCGCTCGCGACCCGGTGGGCCGCGCGCCGGCCGCGGAAAGCGGCCCCGAGAAGACGGTCCCTTCGGACGCCTTCCCCCTGACTCGGCGCCTGTCAAACCTTCCTCCTGTTCCTCCCCGGTGCCTGTCCCGTAAGCGGACGTTTATGCATTTTTCGACGACTCGGGGGCGTCGCGACGCACCCACCTCCCGCGCCCGTGGGAAAGGATTATCGAGTCGCAAATGGAGACGGAGTCACCCGTTAAGCGCACGCCTTACGACGCGTCCGCGTGGGCTTCGAAATGGTTGCATGGGGTGGCCGAAGGGGAAAAAGAAATGAACTGTACGCACGCGAATGGGACGTCAAAGTTCACGTACAACAAAGTCGAGGATGGCGCCGAATTATGCTTTAGCCCCGTGAGCGGGCGGGAAAAACAATGTAGTAGCCGAGGGCGCGCAGTGGCGACCCGGCCGTGACGAGTTTGCTCCGTCTCCAACGGCTTCGGACGTCGGTACCTCGTTGCGGGATGATGAATTTGTAGCAACCGGCATGTCATCGGAAACGAAATGATACTTCATCACGGGAAAACTCTTATTGTCGTTGAAACGGCGCCACATCCACGTTTCCGCGGATGTCTACCCTAGTTTCCTTGCACGTCTTTCGAAGAGGAGAGTCGTCTGCCGTCGACTTGTTATCGCGTACATTTCTTTTATTAACCTTCCTTATCTGTGCGATGCGTTGGATGTGCTTTTCTCCACGGTGCCGTCAAGTTACGGAATACACCCCTACGACCTTAAAAAAAAAAATCCCTCCCACACACACGCTGTATGTCACGTTAAATGACCCTGTGTGATGGGATACCTCGGGGACGTAGTCAACGTGAAAGCGACTCCTTGAAAACCAGGCTCTCGTAAGCGTACGTAATTCGTGTCGGCAATTTCGCTCGGTACACATCCCCCGCCGTACGTCTTATTCACGGAAACGGCGAAAATAGGGCGCATCGCGGGATTGTATGCGCGATCATTACGATGGGAATCGCCATAAGCAAATAGGACAGATGCGTTTAACTCAATAATATCCACATCCCTTTCGTCGTAGTTGCGGAGCTATGACGGCTTGTATTCGTGTCACAATATTTTTCAGTTGCTTCCAACCTAATTTCACATCGTTTCCACTTGTTTCCAATCGACATAATGTGTGTCAAGCATATGGATCTTGTTTTTTACCTCCATGCCGTTGGAATAATATCTTTCATTAGAGCAATGGTCGACTTTTCCTTATAACTTTCGAGGGTCGGGATAGTGATTGACGGATAAGGTAGAGTGAATAGCCCTTACCTGGAAAACATTCCTGTGAATAAATAAAAAAAACGTGGGAAAAAGCCGTCGGGGCGTGATGCGGCGTTCAATAGTGATGACAGATTATACTATCTGGCGTAGGAAAGACTTGAACACGATTTTTCCTGGGATCGTAATCAGGGATCCAGGCTGGTTTCCAGTGCTTGCGGGGTTGGGGGGACTAGGGGCGGCATTAACAGCCGGAACCGTTCATTCCTCTACGACCTCTCTTTCGTGGAACTCTATCACCGTCGACAGTTCACGGAACATCATTTCTCGGTTCTGTCTCGAAGAAGCCCCTGTGTTAATTCAATTACTCAGTATCTACTTCGTTCTGCATTACTTAATCAATACATGTGGACCCATCAAATATTTCATCCCCGTTCATTGTTGATTCCTTGAGGTTCTTAGCGATGCGGAAGCAACTTTATCGTCACGAGTAATAAAAGAACGATGATTAACAATTTTAAGCTGTCTGGTACCTAGCACATCACCATAAAAGATACGAAATAAGCATTCCAGTGAACAGGAAAACAAATAGTCGTCTTTTCCCCGGCCAATCTGGGATCATTGCAATGTGAAGCGAAAGTCAATCAGGAGTTAAGAGGATTCAATCCACTCACGATGAAGTAGACGACTGAAGGTTGCGTAGGTCTATGTGCACGTTCGTGTGTGTTAGTTTCTAGTGTTCATATGTAAATGACAGTTGTGTCAATGGGGGAACGTTATTCGAAAGTAACACTAGTTGACTCGAATTTAATCATTCTTATTACCAGTAGTTGCATTGCAAAATTTGACATTATCACGGCAGGAGGTAGGTGATGACTGTCATAAATGTTCGCTAATGGAGGACGTTTGTCATCCATTCCGAGATTTTGAAAAAAAAACTGTCTCCGTTTACATATCGCTGCGTACCCGAGATATTTTACTAATTTGGTACTCTGTGTGGATGAATTTATTAACAGATGTCATAAGGGTGATTTCAACTACACAAATTTGACAAAGTTCAATGTTAAGTATTAACGCCTCGCTGTGACTGGTATGACATTACATGATATCCCGGTGATTAAGCATCACCACAACTGCTAAGGTAATTAATCGTCATGGTGTATATCATGAGTCTTAAAATCACACGATCGTTATGAAATTTACACCGCTTCACGGCTCGTCGGCATTTTCTCCCGTCCGTAGTTAAGTTGTATGTTACTAAGTTGCCTAGGCAAGGACGTTATTCCATTCCATTCCCGGCCACTGTTACTAGATGAATCTGATTAAATATCGCTTCACGAATCACTATTGTCCTCAAAGCCGAGCGTCCTTCGGTTAACGCCACTGCGGGAAATCGGTTGTCGAATACGGTGAAGTGACGATCTCGTGTACCTAGTGTCAAAATGCGGCCGGGGTGGATTCTTCAATGGGGCTAATGCGGTAAAGATTTTCACCAAATTTGCAGAAAGTTGAAATGCTAAAAGGACGGACAGGTAGGCACATGCGGCAACCTTTTTCGTCAGAAATGCACTTGTAGGAAGAGTCGCCTTAATGAAAACGTTATGCAATCATCTCATAAATGATTATACCGGCCGCTAATTTTAAAGATTTCTCTTTCACGTCAAACTTCGACCTCTTTTCCCTAGATTTCATTTCCCTAATCCCGCAAAGAAATAAACAACATTAACGTATGTCCTTCCATCCCTTGTGTATCAACGTAATAAAATTAGCGGGTAAGTTGGGACTGGGACCATTTAACTTTTGCCTAGAGAAACATTTTCTGTTCTGTGGCGTGACAAGACAAGTAAAGATTTCTGGAAAGGTTAATTTCGTTCAAAAGAAGGGGAATGAGTCGTGTCCCGCGGAAGGGACCCCGGTTCAAAACTATAACAAGAATCGGTCATTTGGAGGCATGGTGATCAAAGAACTGGTCTACTTGTCACGTCTGTCTCGATGCATTTGTAATCAATTGCTGATAAATCGTTGCAGTATCGCAAAAAAAAAATTGCGGAAAAGGATGAAAAATCACTCAATCGACTTTAAAATACTTGGGGGATTCGTTCAGAGGAGGTTTATCAACATTGTTTCAGCGAGATGGCGATTTTCCAAGAAGGAAACCCGATGCCCATTACATAAATTGTTATTTGTGCGAATGATGCTGATTCCATATGCTGTTAACGACGATGCATTCCGTAGAAATAGTTTCTGGGAATTGATTGATTGGATAGAATTAGCACAATGGAAAATCCACGGAAAAATCCACGGAAGCGCTCACTGCCCGCCATTTTGTTTATTGCGACGCCTGCTCGTCACGACTTGGTGAATGTACAAGGAACGCTGTTGCCCAGCTGCGTTCTATGCTTGCGAGGTTTCCACAGAAATTTCTTCCTCGTGCGGAATGCCACGTGGGTCATTGCGACAGCCCTTTTCTGGTTAACGTAGAAACTTGGGGCGAGGACGGGTCGCATTACCTGCCTCCTCGCGTTGAACCCCCGAGGAGTTTTACGACGTAGCGGATGGGACGGGAGGTTAAGCGGAATTAGCCTTCGCGGAAAAACGGCCGCGTGGGAAGGGCATGTGGGGACCTGTCATTTACTGCCCCTGGAAGTGAAGCAGGAGCAACGTGACCACAAGCGTACCAGTTTCGGAGGGAGACGGACGCCGTGAATCCATATTATTTTTGACGGAGGGAGACATGTAAGTCAAGGCTTACGTCTGAGAAACGAGCATAGCAGGTCAGTGGTTTGAAAAGTACTGGGTGAAAGGGAAGTAATCATGGGAATATAATATTTTTTCCTTAATATCTCGACGGTCATTTTCATCAAATGCAGACGCATAGCAGTAGAAAATATATTTGAATAGGAGGTAAGAAATTCGTCCATCTTTTATTGTCATAAGTTTCTCCTTTACATTTACTCTATTTTTTCGTGAACCGCGCGCGTGCACACCAGGTAAGTAGTTGGTGAATCGGAGGAAAGCGTGGGACTCTAATTTCCCAGGTTTTTACGTTTATTTATGTACGTCCTTTGCGGCCGAGTATTGACGATTGCCCATCGCAGTCGGGTATTTGAAAACTGAAGATTATTTCATGGCCCTTAGAAGGGCCGTTAGGATGCATCAAAGCAATCCCGTCGAGGAATTTACTTTGAGCTGGTGTACTTGGTGACGGCCTTGGTCCCCTCGGAGACGGCGTGCTTGGCCAGCTCACCGGGAAGCAAGAGCCTGACGGCGGTCTGCACCTCCCGGCTGGTGATGGTGGAGCGCTTGTTGTAGTGAGCCAGGCGAGAAGCTTCGGCGGCGATTCTCTCGAAAATATCGTTGACGAAGCTGTTCATGATGCTCATGGCCTTGCTGGAGATTCCGGTGTCGGGGTGCACCTGCTTCAGCACTTTGTAGATGTAGATTGCGTAGCTCTCCTTCCTCCTGCGCTTCTTCTTCTTGTCTCCCTTGGAGATGTTCTTCTGGGCCTTGCCCGCTTTCTTCGCAGCCTTTCCGCTCGTCTTGGGTGGCATGGTGATCACGTTCGGCGAACGGGGTCGATTTCAGTATTTTCGCCGAACATCAGTCGCCTGCTTATGTACCCCTGGTCCGTTCCGTGAGCCGAATCTCCTCGACGACCAATCACGTAAAAGCATGATGTGGCGTCGCTAGGACGGCGGCAGCCTATATAAATGCGCCCAGGAGTCTGACAGCGATTAGACAGCACTACCAGATAAAGAAGCATTCAGCCATGTCCGGACGAGGAAAGGGAGGAAAAGTGAAGGGGAAGTCCAAGTCCCGCTCCAGCAGGGCCGGTCTTCAGTTTCCGGTCGGTCGTATCCACCGTCTGCTCCGCAAGGGGAACTATGCCGAGCGTGTTGGTGCCGGTGCCCCAGTCTACTTGGCCGCCGTCATGGAGTACCTGGCCGCGGAAGTCCTCGAGTTGGCCGGTAACGCTGCCAGGGACAACAAGAAGACGAGAATCATCCCTCGTCACTTGCAGTTGGCCATCCGCAACGACGAGGAGTTGAATAAGCTCCTGTCGGGCGTTACCATCGCTCAGGGAGGTGTCCTTCCGAACATCCAGGCGGTGCTCCTGCCCAAGAAGACTGAGAAGAAGGCATAAGCATCACGCTGTGCGCATAAAAGGTCCTTTTCAGGACCAGAACATACTAGAGAGATGTACGCGATAAATGTCATGTGAAAAAAATAATAATAACAATAAACGTAATAAGCATAGCGAATGAAACGTGGAGCTATAATTGGGCTAAGGTAAACGATGGGAAATAAAGCGTATAAAAAGTGAAAGCGTTTGTGCTGAAATGCAACGAAGAATGATTGAAGGTGACACTGCTTCGTTTACAATGTATTTCATAGTCTGTCATAAAATTTCACCTGCAATCTGCCGCTTAACTACGTTATTTCTTGTTAACATGTATGGTTGCAACGGCGCGATACACATTGTCGCCAGTCCGTTGCCACGTGCTTATTCATGTACGGTTGCAACGGCGCGATATACATTGTCGCCAGTCCGTTGCCACGTGCTTATTCCGATTCGCTGACAATGTCTTTAACGTCGGTAAAGGCTCATACAATTTCAACTCTATTATCACCGCCATTTTTCCTGTGCGCTCGAACAGGTCTTACTTTACTATTTATCGCCGTCACATACGCTATAGCGAATAATTTTTCGTTCCGTTATGGCAAAGGATTAGCTCCATCTCTGAACATTGTATTGGTCCTTAGAAGGACCTTTTTTATCGACGTACGCCGGGTGTCGGATGGCGATCCCGTCGCGTCGTGTCTAACCGCCAAACCCGTAGAGAGTGCGGCCCTGTCTCTTGAGTGCGTACACGACGTCCATGGCTGTGACGGTCTTCCTCTTGGCGTGTTCGGTGTAGGTGACGGCGTCACGAATAACGTTCTCAAGGAACACCTTGAGCACACCGCGCGTCTCCTCGTAGATGAGTCCGGAGATACGCTTCACTCCACCTCGGCGGGCGAGACGGCGGATGGCCGGCTTGGTGATGCCCTGGATGTTATCGCGGAGAACTTTGCGATGACGTTTGGCTCCTCCCTTTCCCAGGCCTTTTCCTCCCTTGCCGCGTCCAGTCATCTCTGTAGTCTGCTCGTAGTAAGGGCTGCTGTCTGATGACCTGAAATGCACCTTCGCCGGTATTTATAAACGTCGCCGCCGCGGCGATGACGTACCCGACCTCTCCACCAATCAGCGTCGCCCGTACTATCTGGCGCCATTCTCGGAAGTGCTTAAAAGACGGCGTTGACCCGGCTTTTTACAGATCGCAGAAATGGCACGTACGAAGCAGACAGCCCGCAAGTCCACCGGAGGAAAGGCCCCGAGGAAGCAGCTGGCCACCAAGGCCGCTCGCAAGAGCGCGCCGGCGACGGGAGGCGTCAAGAAGCCCCACAGGTACCGCCCCGGTACCGTGGCCCTTCGTGAGATCAGGAGATACCAGAAGAGCACGGAGCTCCTCATCCGCAAGCTGCCCTTCCAGCGCCTGGTGCGTGAGATCGCCCAGGACTTCAAGACCGATCTTCGGTTCCAGAGCTCCGCCGTCATGGCTCTCCAGGAGGCCAGCGAGGCTTACCTAGTGGGTCTCTTTGAGGACACCAACCTCTGCGCCATCCACGCTAAGCGTGTGACCATCATGCCCAAGGACATCCAGCTGGCCCGCCGTATCCGCGGAGAGCGAGCTTAGAAAGCTACTTTCGGCCGAAAAACAAAGGTCCTTTTCAGGACCAGTACATACTTAAAAGTTTGAATTTAGCACGATCGCACAATAATTAACGACGATGTAAATCCATTGGAATGATGGACGACATGAAATTTCCTTTGCGCATGGCAAGTGCGTTTGCACGGCTACGCATGAAATGAGATGAAATAAAAGTTCGTGCGATGCTTACCTGACGCGCTTAACGAAAAGAAAACAATACTCCGTGACGTGTTGTTCATTTTACACGTTCTATGAATGTTATTCTTAATTTTTTTTTTCGTCCGTCCATGTCGCATCATCAATTTTAAATAGGACCGTTGTTTTTGCATGGCATTAATCATGATAAATGTTAACTTTGGGCGTGCTCAGTGGCGTGGGCATTGAGTGGCAAGCATCTTTGGAAGACATGATGGTCCTAAAAAGGACCGAGATTGGACGCTGTCTGCTGTCCTAGGTGCGCCGGTGGCGAAGCAGTGATGGTTCACTTCTTTTTCTGGGCGGCGGAAGGTTTCTTGGCGGCGGGCTTGGCCTTGGTGGGCGTCTTCTTGGGCTTGGGGGTCTTGGGTTTGGTGGCCGCCTTTTTCGCCTTCGACGGGGACTTTGCCGCCTTGGCGGCGGGTTTCCCAGCCGCCGGCTTCTTCTTTGGCTTGTCCGCCGCCTTCTTCGCCTTCTTGGCTGGTGGCGCGGACTTGCTTCGCTCCTTGGGCGCGGACCTCTTGGTGCCACTGGACGCCTTCTCGGAGGACTTCTTGGCTCCGACCGCTTTCGGTTTCTTTACTCCCGTCTTCTTGACGACCTTTTTCGCCTTGGTCGTCCCGCTGGCTGCCGCGGGTGCGGCCTTCTTGCTGTGGCTCAGCTTGAAGGAACCTGAGGCGCCCTTTCCCTTGGTCTGGACGAGAGTTCCGGCGGTGACGGCCGCCTTGAGGTACTTCTTGATGAAAGGCGAGAGCCTCTCGGCGTCCACTTTGTAGCTGGCTGCGATGTACTTCTTGATGGCTTGAAGGGAAGAGCCACCGCGCTCCTTGAGGCCCTTGACTGCGTTGTTAACCATCTCGGAAGTGGGCGGGTGCGACGGCTTTGCGCGAGCCTTCTTGGCTGCTCCGCCCTTGCTGGCCTTCTTGGAAGCCGCGGAGGTTCCTGAAGAAGGCAGGGGTTTTACTGCGACGGTGCCCGAAGGCTGGGCTGCCGGTGGTGCGGCTGCCGCTGCTCCAGATGCTGCGTCTGCCATGTTATCGGCTGCTGCGTGATGATAGAAAGAGAAAATTACCAAGACATGGATTTCATACGAAAGTCCACCTTGCTATCGTACCATTTCGGAGCAAAATACGATCTCTTCCTCTCGCCTCCGGTGCGCTTCTCGGATTGTTTGTACTCCACTCCTCCTCCGACTTTCGCGTTTCGGAGAGTGTCGGGGGCGCGTAACGAGGGCGCCTTGCGCCGCGGCGCCCGTCAGGGTTCCACCCTGTCGGCCGTGGCGGCGCCAGGCGTTTGGCGAGCCCAGTTCGTGTGCAGCGGGTCGTCAAAATACGGGTTGTCGTCCTGTCGAAGGCGTACCCGGGAATAAACGTTGCACACGTTTCTACCGGGGTCGATTCCTCGAGATCCGAGGTAACGTACGTTCGAGGCCATCCTTCACCTGGTATTGGACGCGCTCGCGACCCGGTGGGCCGCGCGCCGGCCGCGGAAAGCGGCCCCGAGAAGACGGTCCCTTCGGACGCCTTCCCCCTGACTCGGCGCCTGTCAAACCTTCCTCCTGTTCCTCCCCGGTGCCTGTCCCGTAAGCGGACGTTTATGCATTTTTCGACGACTCGGGGGCGTCGCGACGCACCCACCTCCCGCGCCCGTGGGAAAGGATTATCGAGTCGCAAATGGAGACGGAGTCACCCGTTAAGCGCACGCCTTACGACGCGTCCGCGTGGGCTTCGAAATGGTTGCATGGGGTGGCCGAAGGGGAAAAAGAAATGAACTGTACGCACGCGAATGGGACGTCAAAGTTCACGTACAACAAAGTCGAGGATGGCGCCGAATTATGCTTTAGCCCCGTGAGCGGGCGGGAAAAACAATGTAGTAGCCGAGGGCGCGCAGTGGCGACCCGGCCGTGACGAGTTTGCTCCGTCTCCAACGGCTTCGGACGTCGGTACCTCGTTGCGGGATGATGAATTTGTAGCAACCGGCATGTCATCGGAAACGAAATGATACTTCATCACGGGAAAACTCTTATTGTCGTTGAAACGGCGCCACATCCACGTTTCCGCGGATGTCTACCCTAGTTTCCTTGCACGTCTTTCGAAGAGGAGAGTCGTCTGCCGTCGACTTGTTATCGCGTACATTTCTTTTATTAACCTTCCTTATCTGTGCGATGCGTTGGATGTGCTTTTCTCCACGGTGCCGTCAAGTTACGGAATACACCCCTACGACCTTAAAAAAAAAAATCCCTCCCACACACACGCTGTATGTCACGTTAAATGACCCTGTGTGATGGGATACCTCGGGGACGTAGTCAACGTGAAAGCGACTCCTTGAAAACCAGGCTCTCGTAAGCGTACGTAATTCGTGTCGGCAATTTCGCTCGGTACACATCCCCCGCCGTACGTCTTATTCACGGAAACGGCGAAAATAGGGCGCATCGCGGGATTGTATGCGCGATCATTACGATGGGAATCGCCATAAGCAAATAGGACAGATGCGTTTAACTCAATAATATCCACATCCCTTTCGTCGTAGTTGCGGAGCTATGACGGCTTGTATTCGTGTCACAATATTTTTCAGTTGCTTCCAACCTAATTTCACATCGTTTCCACTTGTTTCCAATCGACATAATGTGTGTCAAGCATATGGATCTTGTTTTTTACCTCCATGCCGTTGGAATAATATCTTTCATTAGAGCAATGGTCGACTTTTCCTTATAACTTTCGAGGGTCGGGATAGTGATTGACGGATAAGGTAGAGTGAATAGCCCTTACCTGGAAAACATTCCTGTGAATAAATAAAAAAAACGTGGGAAAAAGCCGTCGGGGCGTGATGCGGCGTTCAATAGTGATGACAGATTATACTATCTGGCGTAGGAAAGACTTGAACACGATTTTTCCTGGGATCGTAATCAGGGATCCAGGCTGGTTTCCAGTGCTTGCGGGGTTGGGGGGACTAGGGGCGGCATTAACAGCCGGAACCGTTCATTCCTCTACGACCTCTCTTTCGTGGAACTCTATCACCGTCGACAGTTCACGGAACATCATTTCTCGGTTCTGTCTCGAAGAAGCCCCTGTGTTAATTCAATTACTCAGTATCTACTTCGTTCTGCATTACTTAATCAATACATGTGGACCCATCAAATATTTCATCCCCGTTCATTGTTGATTCCTTGAGGTTCTTAGCGATGCGGAAGCAACTTTATCGTCACGAGTAATAAAAGAACGATGATTAACAATTTTAAGCTGTCTGGTACCTAGCACATCACCATAAAAGATACGAAATAAGCATTCCAGTGAACAGGAAAACAAATAGTCGTCTTTTCCCCGGCCAATCTGGGATCATTGCAATGTGAAGCGAAAGTCAATCAGGAGTTAAGAGGATTCAATCCACTCACGATGAAGTAGACGACTGAAGGTTGCGTAGGTCTATGTGCACGTTCGTGTGTGTTAGTTTCTAGTGTTCATATGTAAATGACAGTTGTGTCAATGGGGGAACGTTATTCGAAAGTAACACTAGTTGACTCGAATTTAATCATTCTTATTACCAGTAGTTGCATTGCAAAATTTGACATTATCACGGCAGGAGGTAGGTGATGACTGTCATAAATGTTCGCTAATGGAGGACGTTTGTCATCCATTCCGAGATTTTGAAAAAAAAACTGTCTCCGTTTACATATCGCTGCGTACCCGAGATATTTTACTAATTTGGTACTCTGTGTGGATGAATTTATTAACAGATGTCATAAGGGTGATTTCAACTACACAAATTTGACAAAGTTCAATGTTAAGTATTAACGCCTCGCTGTGACTGGTATGACATTACATGATATCCCGGTGATTAAGCATCACCACAACTGCTAAGGTAATTAATCGTCATGGTGTATATCATGAGTCTTAAAATCACACGATCGTTATGAAATTTACACCGCTTCACGGCTCGTCGGCATTTTCTCCCGTCCGTAGTTAAGTTGTATGTTACTAAGTTGCCTAGGCAAGGACGTTATTCCATTCCATTCCCGGCCACTGTTACTAGATGAATCTGATTAAATATCGCTTCACGAATCACTATTGTCCTCAAAGCCGAGCGTCCTTCGGTTAACGCCACTGCGGGAAATCGGTTGTCGAATACGGTGAAGTGACGATCTCGTGTACCTAGTGTCAAAATGCGGCCGGGGTGGATTCTTCAATGGGGCTAATGCGGTAAAGATTTTCACCAAATTTGCAGAAAGTTGAAATGCTAAAAGGACGGACAGGTAGGCACATGCGGCAACCTTTTTCGTCAGAAATGCACTTGTAGGAAGAGTCGCCTTAATGAAAACGTTATGCAATCATCTCATAAATGATTATACCGGCCGCTAATTTTAAAGATTTCTCTTTCACGTCAAACTTCGACCTCTTTTCCCTAGATTTCATTTCCCTAATCCCGCAAAGAAATAAACAACATTAACGTATGTCCTTCCATCCCTTGTGTATCAACGTAATAAAATTAGCGGGTAAGTTGGGACTGGGACCATTTAACTTTTGCCTAGAGAAACATTTTCTGTTCTGTGGCGTGACAAGACAAGTAAAGATTTCTGGAAAGGTTAATTTCGTTCAAAAGAAGGGGAATGAGTCGTGTCCCGCGGAAGGGACCCCGGTTCAAAACTATAACAAGAATCGGTCATTTGGAGGCATGGTGATCAAAGAACTGGTCTACTTGTCACGTCTGTCTCGATGCATTTGTAATCAATTGCTGATAAATCGTTGCAGTATCGCAAAAAAAAAATTGCGGAAAAGGATGAAAAATCACTCAATCGACTTTAAAATACTTGGGGGATTCGTTCAGAGGAGGTTTATCAACATTGTTTCAGCGAGATGGCGATTTTCCAAGAAGGAAACCCGATGCCCATTACATAAATTGTTATTTGTGCGAATGATGCTGATTCCATATGCTGTTAACGACGATGCATTCCGTAGAAATAGTTTCTGGGAATTGATTGATTGGATAGAATTAGCACAATGGAAAATCCACGGAAGCGCTCACTGCCCGCCATTTTGTTTATTGCGACGCCTGCTCGTCACGACTTGGTGAATGTACAAGGAACGCTGTTGCCCAGCTGCGTTCTATGCTTGCGAGGTTTCCACAGAAATTTCTTCCTCGTGCGGAATGCCACGTGGGTCATTGCGACAGCCCTTTTCTGGTTAACGTAGAAACTTGGGGCGAGGACGGGTCGCATTACCTGCCTCCTCGCGTTGAACCCCCGAGGAGTTTTACGACGTAGCGGATGGGACGGGAGGTTAAGCGGAATTAGCCTTCGCGGAAAAACGGCCGCGTGGGAAGGGCATGTGGGGACCTGTCATTTACTGCCCCTGGAAGTGAAGCAGGAGCAACGTGACCACAAGCGTACCAGTTTCGGAGGGAGACGGACGCCGTGAATCCATATTATTTTTGACGGAGGGAGACATGTAAGTCAAGGCTTACGTCTGAGAAACGAGCATAGCAGGTCAGTGGTTTGAAAAGTACTGGGTGAAAGGGAAGTAATCATGGGAATATAATATTTTTTCCTTAATATCTCGACGGTCATTTTCATCAAATGCAGACGCATAGCAGTAGAAAATATATTTGAATAGGAGGTAAGAAATTCGTCCATCTTTTATTGTCATAAGTTTCTCCTTTACATTTACTCTATTTTTTCGTGAACCGCGCGCGTGCACACCAGGTAAGTAGTTGGTGAATCGGAGGAAAGCGTGGGACTCTAATTTCCCAGGTTTTTACGTTTATTTATGTACGTCCTTTGCGGCCGAGTATTGACGATTGCCCATCGCAGTCGGGTATTTGAAAACTGAAGATTATTTCATGGCCCTTAGAAGGGCCGTTAGGATGCATCAAAGCAATCCCGTCGAGGAATTTACTTTGAGCTGGTGTACTTGGTGACGGCCTTGGTCCCCTCGGAGACGGCGTGCTTGGCCAGCTCACCGGGAAGCAAGAGCCTGACGGCGGTCTGCACCTCCCGGCTGGTGATGGTGGAGCGCTTGTTGTAGTGAGCCAGGCGAGAAGCTTCGGCGGCGATTCTCTCGAAAATATCGTTGACGAAGCTGTTCATGATGCTCATGGCCTTGCTGGAGATTCCGGTGTCGGGGTGCACCTGCTTCAGCACTTTGTAGATGTAGATTGCGTAGCTCTCCTTCCTCCTGCGCTTCTTCTTCTTGTCTCCCTTGGAGATGTTCTTCTGGGCCTTGCCCGCTTTCTTCGCAGCCTTTCCGCTCGTCTTGGGTGGCATGGTGATCACGTTCGGCGAACGGGGTCGATTTCAGTATTTTCGCCGAACATCAGTCGCCTGCTTATGTACCCCTGGTCCGTTCCGTGAGCCGAATCTCCTCGACGACCAATCACGTAAAAGCATGATGTGGCGTCGCTAGGACGGCGGCAGCCTATATAAATGCGCCCAGGAGTCTGACAGCGATTAGACAGCACTACCAGATAAAGAAGCATTCAGCCATGTCCGGACGAGGAAAGGGAGGAAAAGTGAAGGGGAAGTCCAAGTCCCGCTCCAGCAGGGCCGGTCTTCAGTTTCCGGTCGGTCGTATCCACCGTCTGCTCCGCAAGGGGAACTATGCCGAGCGTGTTGGTGCCGGTGCCCCAGTCTACTTGGCCGCCGTCATGGAGTACCTGGCCGCGGAAGTCCTCGAGTTGGCCGGTAACGCTGCCAGGGACAACAAGAAGACGAGAATCATCCCTCGTCACTTGCAGTTGGCCATCCGCAACGACGAGGAGTTGAATAAGCTCCTGTCGGGCGTTACCATCGCTCAGGGAGGTGTCCTTCCGAACATCCAGGCGGTGCTCCTGCCCAAGAAGACTGAGAAGAAGGCATAAGCATCACGCTGTGCGCATAAAAGGTCCTTTTCAGGACCAGAACATACTAGAGAGATGTACGCGATAAATGTCATGTGAAAAAAATAATAATAACAATAAACGTAATAAGCATAGCGAATGAAACGTGGAGCTATAATTGGGCTAAGGTAAACGATGGGAAATAAAGCGTATAAAAAGTGAAAGCGTTTGTGCTGAAATGCAACGAAGAATGATTGAAGGTGACACTGCTTCGTTTACAATGTATTTCATAGTCTGTCATAAAATTTCACCTGCAATCTGCCGCTTAACTACGTTATTTCTTGTTAACATGTATGGTTGCAACGGCGCGATACACATTGTCGCCAGTCCGTTGCCACGTGCTTATTCATGTACGGTTGCAACGGCGCGATATACATTGTCGCCAGTCCGTTGCCACGTGCTTATTCCGATTCGCTGACAATGTCTTTAACGTCGGTAAAGGCTCATACAATTTCAACTCTATTATCACCGCCATTTTTCCTGTGCGCTCGAACAGGTCTTACTTTACTATTTATCGCCGTCACATACGCTATAGCGAATAATTTTTCGTTCCGTTATGGCAAAGGATTAGCTCCATCTCTGAACATTGTATTGGTCCTTAGAAGGACCTTTTTTATCGACGTACGCCGGGTGTCGGATGGCGATCCCGTCGCGTCGTGTCTAACCGCCAAACCCGTAGAGAGTGCGGCCCTGTCTCTTGAGTGCGTACACGACGTCCATGGCTGTGACGGTCTTCCTCTTGGCGTGTTCGGTGTAGGTGACGGCGTCACGAATAACGTTCTCAAGGAACACCTTGAGCACACCGCGCGTCTCCTCGTAGATGAGTCCGGAGATACGCTTCACTCCACCTCGGCGGGCGAGACGGCGGATGGCCGGCTTGGTGATGCCCTGGATGTTATCGCGGAGAACTTTGCGATGACGTTTGGCTCCTCCCTTTCCCAGGCCTTTTCCTCCCTTGCCGCGTCCAGTCATCTCTGTAGTCTGCTCGTAGTAAGGGCTGCTGTCTGATGACCTGAAATGCACCTTCGCCGGTATTTATAAACGTCGCCGCCGCGGCGATGACGTACCCGACCTCTCCACCAATCAGCGTCGCCCGTACTATCTGGCGCCATTCTCGGAAGTGCTTAAAAGACGGCGTTGACCCGGCTTTTTACGACACGAACGACGACAAGGGAGCAGCAGAGCAGCAGCAGCAGCAGCAGAGGAGCAGTAGCAGCAACGCAGCAGCACCAGCAGCACCCTAGCACCCCGGCAGGAGCTTCGAGACCTAGCGGCGAAGGAAATCATCGCGCAAGTGGTGTTTCCGTCCGACGTGCGGGCTCACGAGGCGAGAGCCAATCAGAAGCGAGCAGGCCCATAGCCTAGGCTATATAAGTCGGCGCGTTTCGTCAAGTCTTCACTTGCTCTTCTAAGAGCAAGGGGAGCACATTTCGATTTATTTTTCAGGCCGATCATTCGGAACGAAGGAAAGGGCCCCACCAGTGGTAACCCCCCTTCGCACCCGGTGACCGAAGGGACCGCCCCGCCCGGGGACTAACGGTCTATTCTCCGAGGGAACGACCGGGAGCATCGCCGAGACCGCAGCTTCGGAGTAAGGCGCACTCTTGCGCCGTGCCACTCGGCCCTTTTCAGGGTCTTTAATTTTTCAGCGACCGGTCACACGGAACGAAGGAAAGGGCCCCACCAGTGGTAACCCCCCTTCGCACCCGGTGACCGAAGGGACCGCCCCGCCCGGGGACTAACGGTCTATTCTCCGAGGGAACGACCGGGAGCATCGCCGAGACCGCAGCTTCGGAGTAAGGCGCACTCTTGCGCCGTGCCATTCGGCCCTTTTCAGGGTCTTTAATTTTTCAGCGACCGGTCACACGGAACGAAGGAAAGGGCCCCACCAGTGGTAACCCCCCTTCGCACCCGTTGACCGAAGGGACCGCCCCGCCCGGGGACTAACGGTCTATTCTCCGAGGGAACGACCGGGAGCATCGCCGAGACCGCAGCTTCGGAGTGAGGTGCACTCTTTCGCCGTGCCATTCGGCCCTTTTCAGGGTCTTTTTCCATTTCAGTGACCGGTCACACGGAACGAAGGAAAGGGCCCCACCAGTGGTAACCCCCCTTCGTACCCGGTGACCGAAGGGACCGCCCCGCCCGGGGACCATCGGTCTAGTGATCATCTTGTGAAACAGAGGGATTGGTCCTCTGACTCTTCGGCTGGCACACTAAACCCCCTTTGCCGCCCCCAACGCACTCGTTGGCCTGGCAGAGGGCCCCTTAATTTAACCACAAGACTTGCACGCCGTTGCACTCTTCGGCAGTATCTTGTGGACTCCTCCTACGCAAACACAAAGCGGGGCCGGGCTAACGTAGTCCCCGGTTCTCACCCGCGGGGGCAGAGAGCGGTACCCGTCTGCTCGCGGGCAGGCGGTCCATTAGGATCCCCGGGTTGGTTGGGTAATCACACAGCGTCAAGCGAACGCTGCTGCTTCGTACGTGCGTAGGACCCCCTTCCACCTCTAGGGCTGTGCCTCACACAGCACTAGGGAAGGGTTGAGAACACTCCCATTCTCAGCCAGCGCCGCTCTTGCGTGCGTTTCCGTGTAATTCGTCCCCTCAGGACCCAACGCGCCGCTGCGCTGAGCGTACTTGCGCTCCTCCTAGAACCCATTTGGTCCTTATAAGGACCATAAACGGCATCCTTTCTCCTCTCACCCATCCCCATCCAAGACAACCCGCGCTCATCTCACCTACGGGGGATCATGTCGACTGAAGGACCGGGGTACTTCCTGCGGGACAGGCCGTCCTCAGACCCCCCTGAGAAGTGGCAGGAGGCGAGAGGACGCAAGGGGAAGAGGAAGAAACGTCGCAAGGATGGTGCCTCTCCTGAAGAGAACGGAAGCCCCTCCCCTACTCCCTCCCCTATCCCACCACTCCTTCCTCTCCCCTCTCTCCTATCAATCCCTTCACCTCTAGGTGCCGCATGCCTCTCCCCCTCATCAACTCCCTCCCCCCGCCTGGTGATTTCCATGTCACCGACGGCCAACCTCCTTAACCATTCTCCCTCCTCCCCCTTTTCCCCAATCCATCCTCCTACTCAGAAACCCCCACCTCTTCCAACCCTCTTTTCCCCCCTCCCGAGCAATGCTACTCACCCGCCTGCACCCCTTATGAAACCCAAGCCCAAAAGACAGGTGAAGAAGACCCCTCCTCCCCCTCCCGTTGATCTTCCAGAACCAGCCCGCCTTATCCCTAACCAAACCCCCCGTTCCCCCCCTTCCTCCTCCCCCCGCCTGACGTCCCAAGCCTCCAATGATACCACAATCCATTTTTCCTCTCTTCCCCGGGACACGAGCCAGAAGAAATTCTTCACGGCCCTGAGGTCCGTCCACCCTTCCCTTGCCACCTCCCAAATTATTGTCTACCCGGGGGAAAGAGCGGCGAGGGTCCGACTTCCGCGGCGGCAGCTGTCTCTCCTTCAGGGTGAAGGCAAGAAACGGCTGGACGCCCTGTTGGGGGAGACGTGCGTCGTCTCTGTTGTGGGTCCCCCTAAATCCAACGCCGCATCTTCCTCCGCTCCCTCCGACCCTAAAAAGCCCTCCTTTTCTTTCGTAGTGCGAGGAGTTGACCTCTTCATGACAACTGCGGACATCAGGGACGCCCTCACCGACGCCGGAGTTCCCGTGGCCAACCTTTGGCGGATCACCTCCCGGGCCACCAACTCCGAGACAACTTTAATCCGCTGCATCACTTATGATGCGGAAGCGGCCTCAATTGTAATCACTGGTGGCCTCACCTGCTACGGCCGCTTGTATCGGTGCGAGCCGTCGCATCCCCCCCCACCCCGCCCACAACGTTGTTTCAGGTGCCAAGAATTCGGCCACCCCACGGCGGAGTGCAGAATGGACACCAAGTGCGGGAGGTGTGGTGCAGCCCACCGGGATGCTGCCTGTACCGCAACGACGTTGCGCTGCCCTAACTGTGGTGGCGAACATCACGCCGGGGCCTGGAAGTGCCCCAAACGTCCCGCAGCCCCAGTCTCTCTTGCCACTACTGCCCCAATTCTACCAGACCCTTCCATTGTAGGTGCGGCGAAGGATGATGCACCTGAGGCCAAGGAAGCCGTCACCAAGGGAGACCTGTTGAGGTTTCTCTCCCTGGTGTACGCAAATGCTGCCCCGGGACACCGCCAGCAGATGGAGCTCATCCTGAACTCCGCTGCACGGTCTGTCTTCGGCTTCAATATAACAAATCTTTATTCCAGGAATACCCTATTCCCCGCCATTTCCTCTTACGCTTCACGTTGTAGATGAGGCCCGCGCACATCGCCTTTGCCAACGTCAATGGGGGCGTGAAACAGAAGAAGCCACTCCTCCAGAGCTACATCTCTAACGCTTCCATTTCAATTCTAGGCCTAGTGGAAACCTTCCTTCCAGCATACCGTCGTGTTAATCTTCCCCATTTTCAGGAATTTTCCAAGCCAAGGGCTGCTCCACGGTCAGGGGGAGTATCGCTTCTTGTCCACAAGGACATAGGTGCGAAAGATCTGCCCATTCCTCCAAGCGTCATGTCAGGAGGGAATGAAGCTGTCCTGGTAGAGTGTCGCATCGGTCGTAGGACGGTGTATGTGTGCACGCTCTACTCAAGGCCACATGCCCCCCTGCCCGGGGCGCTCTTGTCTTTTATTCTCTCCCTAGGTCATTCCTGCGTCATCCTTGGCGATTTTAATGCCCGGAGTCGGTCCTTTCGGGATGCGGTCACCACGGTGAAGGGGCGCCAGTTGGATACCTTCCTCCTTCGGCATCCCTTGGTCCGACTGGACATTCCTTTTCCCACCTTTGTGGGACGTGGTCCCTCCTTCCCCGACCAGGCTCTGGTCTCCTCCAACCTTACCCATCTTGCTGGCGGCATCACCGTTGGGGACTGCATCACGTCGGACCATCTCCCATTCTCTTTTCCATTCCAGGGTACGAGACGCCCAGCCAAGAGGGTCTTCACAGTCACGGACAATAAAGCCGCTGACTGGGAGGCCTTCAACAGCACGGTAGAAGCTGCAACTGAGGGGGCCACCGCCCCGCGTTCGCGTAGCGAAGTCGATGAAGCCCTTCTACGGCTGACTGAAGCGTTCGCGGACGCGACGGCGCGGCTTCCAAAGAAGCAGATAGATCCCTCGCGCCCCCCACTTCCACCTGATGTAGTTCAATTAATCAAATATAAGCGTTCCCTTTACAGGCAATGGCTCCGCACCGGGGACCCGGAACTGAAAACAGAATGGAACCGCTCAAATGCGATCATCCGTCGACGGGTGATAGCACACAAGGAGCAATCCTGGGCGATCGCCTGCTCCAAGTATGATAGCACGGAGGGGGCGAAATTCTGGAAGCAGTTTCGGGTTCTCTCCGGACAACACAAACCAACCCGGATCTCCCTGATTAACAACGATGGCGTCCCAGTCGCCGACGGGCTAGGGAAGGCGGAAGAATTTCGACGGGTTCTTACTGATGTTTTTCGCCCGCAGGAGGACCCGGCCTTCGACGAACGACATAAGCAGGCCTGCTTACATCATCTGAACTCGCTTCCATTCTCCCTTCTTCCCCTTGAGGTACCCGAGGCACTACCCGATGATGACCCCCTTTCTTCCCCCATTGACAAAGAGGAAATGGCAAACTGTATGCCCCGCCGCCACAAGGCCCCAGGACCGGACGGGATCACCACCCGTCACATCCAGAAAGCCACCAGCTGCTTCACGCCCCTGCGTCTGATATTCAACTCTCTCCTTTCCTTAGGGTATTATCCCACGGCTTGGAAACCCATGACTGTTGTCATGATTCCTAAAGCTGGGAAGGACCACCAAAAGGCTGAGAATTATCGCCCGATATGCCTCACCAGTGTGATCGGGAAGTGGTACGAAAGAATCATTACCCGACGTCTCACACTACGCTTTAACTCTAATGGTGTCCTTCCCCCACATCAATTTGGTTTCCGCCCACACAGATGTACCGTTGACCCTCTCTGCCACCTCACCACAATGGCGGCAGAGGCAATCAACCGGCGGCAGTATGTGGCAGCCCTGTTCCTGGATATAGAGAGGGCTTTCGATAGGGTGTGGCATGAAGGCCTCATCGGCAAGCTCTCTCTTACCCCCGGCGTTACTCCTCCCCTTCTCAGACTAATAAACTCATTTCTCTCCAACAGGCAGGCGAGGGTGCAAGTGGACGGACACCTATCCCTTCCCTTCCCTCTGCTCGCAGGTGTCCCTCAAGGTACCGTCCTCTCCCCTCTACTTTTTACCCTTTTCTGCTGGGACATGCCCACAGATAAGAATCCTGGAAAGCGAGTCACACTCGCACAATACGCTGACGATACAGCACTGTGGTTACGGGCACAGCGGGTGGAGACGGCCGTTAAACATCTGCAACGCGCTACATCCACCCTGGAGGGATGGTTCCGGAGGTGGCGCCTGCGGCCGAACCCACAAAAATCCACCTTCATCGTGTTCGCCGGTAGCCACGATTGCCGTGGAGCCGGCTCCAATCCCCACTCCCTAACCCTATGGGATAAGCGTATTTTCCCATCCTCCTCCGTCACTTACCTGGGCGTCCACCTGGACAGGCATCTCTCTTTCAGGGTCCATTTGGGGGTGGTGAGGGCGAGATGCAACCGTCGCGCCAATCTAATTCGTGCCGTCCGGGCAAACGGCCGGGGAGTGTCCGAGAGCTGCGGTTTGCTCCTGTACAAGGCCTTCCTGAGACCTGTCATGGAGTATGCCGCGCTCGCGGTCCTCCCTACACGGGACAATTTGGGGCTCTTCGCATCTTTGGAGCGTAGAATCCTGCGACGGTTGCTTCTCCTCCCTTACGATACCCCAGAAGAGTATGTGTATGACCGAACTGATATCGAACCGATCCTCCACAGGTTGTGCCGTATCCGTATCAGATCAGCGGCCCGCCTGGCAGACCACAATGAGGAGCTGCTCACCGACATCCTGAGCCACCTAGGAGGACTACTGCGTCGCCGTCCTGCGATTAAACTGCAGTCACCAGCTCGTGTCATCTCCACACTCTTCCCCATCTACTACCCCGAGGCTTCCCTGCCATCTCATCAGGTCCGCACGGTATTGCCGCTCCCGCCGTCCCTGCAGCCGGATCCGGATCTACCACTTCTTCCCCTGCGACGTAGAAGACGTGCCAGGATGTGAAGTGAAACGTGCGAAATCAAAGTGATAGTGAATCAGTTGGACGTTATTTATTTATTTATTCTATCTAAATGTATTATATTCATCCTGTTACCTTTTCTGTCATATTGTTACTGTTACTGTTATCTGTTGTCTCTTCTTCCGTTGCTGTTCTTCCCAACTCTCTTCCCCGGTGGTCTGGCGGAGGTTTTACGGGTTTCCCTCCGCCCATGGGTGAATACCGGGCCGATACCGCTCCCGCAGAAAAGAGTGTATATCAAAGGTTTTTTCCGCAACCGCTACCATCTTTGTAGCCTTACTATATTTATTTCTTTCCACCCCGAAGAGGAGTGTATCCTAAAACGGGGTTTCCGTGTTGTTTTTATTATGTTTCAATATATATTTTATGTCAATCCTTGTAATAGTAAATCTATACGGAAATAAAAACCTTTTAAACGTAAAACGTAACGGCTTTTTACAGATCGCAGAAATGGCACGTACGAAGCAGACAGCCCGCAAGTCCACCGGAGGAAAGGCCCCGAGGAAGCAGCTGGCCACCAAGGCCGCTCGCAAGAGCGCGCCGGCGACGGGAGGCGTCAAGAAGCCCCACAGGTACCGCCCCGGTACCGTGGCCCTTCGTGAGATCAGGAGATACCAGAAGAGCACGGAGCTCCTCATCCGCAAGCTGCCCTTCCAGCGCCTGGTGCGTGAGATCGCCCAGGACTTCAAGACCGATCTTCGGTTCCAGAGCTCCGCCGTCATGGCTCTCCAGGAGGCCAGCGAGGCTTACCTAGTGGGTCTCTTTGAGGACACCAACCTCTGCGCCATCCACGCTAAGCGTGTGACCATCATGCCCAAGGACATCCAGCTGGCCCGCCGTATCCGCGGAGAGCGAGCTTAGAAAGCTACTTTCGGCCGAAAAACAAAGGTCCTTTTCAGGACCAGTACATACTTAAAAGTTTGAATTTAGCACGATCGCACAATAATTAACGACGATGTAAATCCATTGGAATGATGGACGACATGAAATTTCCTTTGCGCATGGCAAGTGCGTTTGCACGGCTACGCATGAAATGAGATGAAATAAAAGTTCGTGCGATGCTTACCTGACGCGCTTAACGAAAAGAAAACAATACTCCGTGACGTGTTGTTCATTTTACACGTTCTATGAATGTTATTCTTAATTTTTTTTTTCGTCCGTCCATGTCGCATCATCAATTTTAAATAGGACCGTTGTTTTTGCATGGCATTAATCATGATAAATGTTAACTTTGGGCGTGCTCAGTGGCGTGGGCATTGAGTGGCAAGCATCTTTGGAAGACATGATGGTCCTAAAAAGGACCGAGATTGGACGCTGTCTGCTGTCCTAGGTGCGCCGGTGGCGAAGCAGTGATGGTTCACTTCTTTTTCTGGGCGGCGGAAGGTTTCTTGGCGGCGGGCTTGGCCTTGGTGGGCGTCTTCTTGGGCTTGGGGGTCTTGGGTTTGGTGGCCGCCTTTTTCGCCTTCGACGGGGACTTTGCCGCCTTGGCGGCGGGTTTCCCAGCCGCCGGCTTCTTCTTTGGCTTGTCCGCCGCCTTCTTCGCCTTCTTGGCTGGTGGCGCGGACTTGCTTCGCTCCTTGGGCGCGGACCTCTTGGTGCCACTGGACGCCTTCTCGGAGGACTTCTTGGCTCCGACCGCTTTCGGTTTCTTTACTCCCGTCTTCTTGACGACCTTTTTCGCCTTGGTCGTCCCGCTGGCTGCCGCGGGTGCGGCCTTCTTGCTGTGGCTCAGCTTGAAGGAACCTGAGGCGCCCTTTCCCTTGGTCTGGACGAGAGTTCCGGCGGTGACGGCCGCCTTGAGGTACTTCTTGATGAAAGGCGAGAGCCTCTCGGCGTCCACTTTGTAGCTGGCTGCGATGTACTTCTTGATGGCTTGAAGGGAAGAGCCACCGCGCTCCTTGAGGCCCTTGACTGCGTTGTTAACCATCTCGGAAGTGGGCGGGTGCGACGGCTTTGCGCGAGCCTTCTTGGCTGCTCCGCCCTTGCTGGCCTTCTTGGAAGCCGCGGAGGTTCCTGAAGAAGGCAGGGGTTTTACTGCGACGGTGCCCGAAGGCTGGGCTGCCGGTGGTGCGGCTGCCGCTGCTCCAGATGCTGCGTCTGCCATGTTATCGGCTGCTGCGTGATGATAGAAAGAGAAAATTACCAAGACATGGATTTCATACGAAAGTCCACCTTGCTATCGTACCATTTCGGAGCAAAATACGATCTCTTCCTCTCGCCTCCGGTGCGCTTCTCGGATTGTTTGTACTCCACTCCTCCTCCGACTTTCGCGTTTCGGAGAGTGTCGGGGGCGCGTAACGAGGGCGCCTTGCGCCGCGGCGCCCGTCAGGGTTCCACCCTGTCGGCCGTGGCGGCGCCAGGCGTTTGGCGAGCCCAGTTCGTGTGCAGCGGGTCGTCAAAATACGGGTTGTCGTCCTGTCGAAGGCGTACCCGGGAATAAACGTTGCACACGTTTCTACCGGGGTCGATTCCTCGAGATCCGAGGTAACGTACGTTCGAGGCCATCCTTCACCTGGTATTGGACGCGCTCGCGACCCGGTGGGCCGCGCGCCGGCCGCGGAAAGCGGCCCCGAGAAGACGGTCCCTTCGGACGCCTTCCCCCTGACTCGGCGCCTGTCAAACCTTCCTCCTGTTCCTCCCCGGTGCCTGTCCCGTAAGCGGACGTTTATGCATTTTTCGACGACTCGGGGGCGTCGCGACGCACCCACCTCCCGCGCCCGTGGGAAAGGATTATCGAGTCGCAAATGGAGACGGAGTCACCCGTTAAGCGCACGCCTTACGACGCGTCCGCGTGGGCTTCGAAATGGTTGCATGGGGTGGCCGAAGGGGAAAAAGAAATGAACTGTACGCACGCGAATGGGACGTCAAAGTTCACGTACAACAAAGTCGAGGATGGCGCCGAATTATGCTTTAGCCCCGTGAGCGGGCGGGAAAAACAATGTAGTAGCCGAGGGCGCGCAGTGGCGACCCGGCCGTGACGAGTTTGCTCCGTCTCCAACGGCTTCGGACGTCGGTACCTCGTTGCGGGATGATGAATTTGTAGCAACCGGCATGTCATCGGAAACGAAATGATACTTCATCACGGGAAAACTCTTATTGTCGTTGAAACGGCGCCACATCCACGTTTCCGCGGATGTCTACCCTAGTTTCCTTGCACGTCTTTCGAAGAGGAGAGTCGTCTGCCGTCGACTTGTTATCGCGTACATTTCTTTTATTAACCTTCCTTATCTGTGCGATGCGTTGGATGTGCTTTTCTCCACGGTGCCGTCAAGTTACGGAATACACCCCTACGACCTTAAAAAAAAAAATCCCTCCCACACACACGCTGTATGTCACGTTAAATGACCCTGTGTGATGGGATACCTCGGGGACGTAGTCAACGTGAAAGCGACTCCTTGAAAACCAGGCTCTCGTAAGCGTACGTAATTCGTGTCGGCAATTTCGCTCGGTACACATCCCCCGCCGTACGTCTTATTCACGGAAACGGCGAAAATAGGGCGCATCGCGGGATTGTATGCGCGATCATTACGATGGGAATCGCCATAAGCAAATAGGACAGATGCGTTTAACTCAATAATATCCACATCCCTTTCGTCGTAGTTGCGGAGCTATGACGGCTTGTATTCGTGTCACAATATTTTTCAGTTGCTTCCAACCTAATTTCACATCGTTTCCACTTGTTTCCAATCGACATAATGTGTGTCAAGCATATGGATCTTGTTTTTTACCTCCATGCCGTTGGAATAATATCTTTCATTAGAGCAATGGTCGACTTTTCCTTATAACTTTCGAGGGTCGGGATAGTGATTGACGGATAAGGTAGAGTGAATAGCCCTTACCTGGAAAACATTCCTGTGAATAAATAAAAAAAACGTGGGAAAAAGCCGTCGGGGCGTGATGCGGCGTTCAATAGTGATGACAGATTATACTATCTGGCGTAGGAAAGACTTGAACACGATTTTTCCTGGGATCGTAATCAGGGATCCAGGCTGGTTTCCAGTGCTTGCGGGGTTGGGGGGACTAGGGGCGGCATTAACAGCCGGAACCGTTCATTCCTCTACGACCTCTCTTTCGTGGAACTCTATCACCGTCGACAGTTCACGGAACATCATTTCTCGGTTCTGTCTCGAAGAAGCCCCTGTGTTAATTCAATTACTCAGTATCTACTTCGTTCTGCATTACTTAATCAATACATGTGGACCCATCAAATATTTCATCCCCGTTCATTGTTGATTCCTTGAGGTTCTTAGCGATGCGGAAGCAACTTTATCGTCACGAGTAATAAAAGAACGATGATTAACAATTTTAAGCTGTCTGGTACCTAGCACATCACCATAAAAGATACGAAATAAGCATTCCAGTGAACAGGAAAACAAATAGTCGTCTTTTCCCCGGCCAATCTGGGATCATTGCAATGTGAAGCGAAAGTCAATCAGGAGTTAAGAGGATTCAATCCACTCACGATGAAGTAGACGACTGAAGGTTGCGTAGGTCTATGTGCACGTTCGTGTGTGTTAGTTTCTAGTGTTCATATGTAAATGACAGTTGTGTCAATGGGGGAACGTTATTCGAAAGTAACACTAGTTGACTCGAATTTAATCATTCTTATTACCAGTAGTTGCATTGCAAAATTTGACATTATCACGGCAGGAGGTAGGTGATGACTGTCATAAATGTTCGCTAATGGAGGACGTTTGTCATCCATTCCGAGATTTTGAAAAAAAAACTGTCTCCGTTTACATATCGCTGCGTACCCGAGATATTTTACTAATTTGGTACTCTGTGTGGATGAATTTATTAACAGATGTCATAAGGGTGATTTCAACTACACAAATTTGACAAAGTTCAATGTTAAGTATTAACGCCTCGCTGTGACTGGTATGACATTACATGATATCCCGGTGATTAAGCATCACCACAACTGCTAAGGTAATTAATCGTCATGGTGTATATCATGAGTCTTAAAATCACACGATCGTTATGAAATTTACACCGCTTCACGGCTCGTCGGCATTTTCTCCCGTCCGTAGTTAAGTTGTATGTTACTAAGTTGCCTAGGCAAGGACGTTATTCCATTCCATTCCCGGCCACTGTTACTAGATGAATCTGATTAAATATCGCTTCACGAATCACTATTGTCCTCAAAGCCGAGCGTCCTTCGGTTAACGCCACTGCGGGAAATCGGTTGTCGAATACGGTGAAGTGACGATCTCGTGTACCTAGTGTCAAAATGCGGCCGGGGTGGATTCTTCAATGGGGCTAATGCGGTAAAGATTTTCACCAAATTTGCAGAAAGTTGAAATGCTAAAAGGACGGACAGGTAGGCACATGCGGCAACCTTTTT